>NC_080635.1:111206180-111506180 GCF_027579445.1 Ammospiza nelsoni
ACTGTCTTCAACCTTCTTGTTAGAAAAGCCTCTTCTGAGATTTATCTGCAATAGCTGGCACAGAGCACAGTTGTGCCATCCAAGG
Source organism: Ammospiza nelsoni (assembly GCF_027579445.1). Taxonomy (NCBI): domain Eukaryota; kingdom Metazoa; phylum Chordata; class Aves; order Passeriformes; family Passerellidae; genus Ammospiza; species Ammospiza nelsoni. Next base: position 111,206,266 of record NC_080635.1, read on the forward strand.
AATTAAGCAATAGGGAGTATCACTGCACTCTTCTCACCCCTGTGGTGTTTACTACCCTAACCCCAGCAAGTGCTTCACAGCCCAGAAGCACAAAAAATGGAAACAGGTATTTAAAAGTTTTCCAGACCCTGTTGCTCTTCAGTACCTGAATAGGTGACTAGAAGAGCAAAGAAATGGATGGATTAGGAATCCAACCACAAAATTTCCTCCCACCTGATAAAGCTACCAGTAACTTTTGCAATACCTGTAATAAAAAGAATGTGTAGTCGTCATTCTTTATTTATGTTGGCAAAGCTTCTCCAGTTGATGTAAAGAATCAGAAATCATGACTGTTTGATATCTTGAGAGAGATTCACAAGGAATATTTGTCACCAAACACCAAAAGGGATAACTATGCTAAAATGAATTAAAGTGCCTTAGTAATGGCATTGGTATCTGGGAGGTGTTGACTGAATGGCTCTCCTGGAGTAGCTTTGATCCAGTGAAATTTCATAGGGACATAATCTTCTCTCCATTGCCAAAAAGGCAAATGTTATATGTTTTCATCTGGTATAAATCTTGACAAACACCATGGAAATCAATGGAGATAATCCTGATTTAGGCCAATTGCTGAAAGCAGAAGGTGGCCCCATCTGTAGATACTAAAAGTAGCTTTGATTTTTTCCTCATGGCCAATGATGTCCAGCATCCCCTAGGGATTCTTAATCACAATGGCAGTGTGTTACCTTACAACTAATCAGTTCCCCATGAATCCTGGAAACATATTAATTTGAATCATCTCTCAAGCACCATGAGGCCAGAATGGTGTCTTACACTGTTATGAAGGAAAAGAACACATACAGCAGCAAGGAATGAACAGAAGGAGATGAAACCTGCAAATAGAAATTGACACAAATAATCATGACACCTTTGTATATAGGTTATTGATTATACCAGGAACTGTATGAAAATGGCAAAAGTAGTTTTAACTATCACTATAACTACAGTTCATTCCAATTCCAAACTATTAATGAGCTTTAAAAAAAAGGTTCAGAAAAAGGTTCAATGAAGAGAAATTTTGGGGTAACAATGCTTTTCATGTTAGAGATTCTCAGGCAGTCATGCTTGTTCATTCATGAACACAGCTATTCATCATTTGCTATCTTAGCTGCTTATGTCACCACACACCAGCTTAGAAGTTTAATATCAAATCTGAAGCTTGAACCCTAGAAGACAAACAGAGTAGTTTTGCAGTTTGAGTTCTGTCCTCACTGTTAAGAGGGATATGATCTTTTTGGAGTAATTTATCATAAGACCACAAGTATTTTTTAAGTAAAAATGGATATGGGAACTTAAGGATCCTTTAGGAAGGGATCTTACTATCTCTGTGCAGCTGTGTGCCAGCCTTTAGCCCCATCCCCCCTTTTCAATATGTTTTAGCTGGTATTTTTTGAGTTGATAAGGTGAATATGAGACTCATTTCTGCTAGAGCTGGACTCCTAAAGGTGTTTCATATAAGTCGCTCTTGGACTACCTTTATTTGAAAAATGTTTCTACAGACCGACTTCTCCCATTTTAAGCTGGATAAGAATTTTTTTGATGGAGCTTAGCTGGAGAAAAAAAGCAGACTAGGTCATGTACTTCTAGATGGTAATAACTACATGAAATCAATCCAGTTATATGTTTATCACCATGGAATGCTTGTCTCACCAGGAGCCTGTAAGTGTCATTGCAATGTAATTTACTTCCCAGCACAAATATTTTTTTGCTTTTTATGTTCAAAAATATAAATATTCTAAATAATGAAACCATTTCTGATGTGAAAAACAGTTTTAAAATTCTTTGTGTAATCTGTAAGAATTAATCCAAGCAGTTATAAAAAGATTCTGTTGCATAGCAAAGTCTTTGCTAGATCATGTTGGCATCAAACTTATATTTTTTCCCTCCAGTAAAGCTGATTCAAAGTGTAACAAAGATGTGTGAGGCCAAGCCACCAGCTGAGGCAAAGGGGCTCAATTGTTTAAAGTGAAGGAGTTAAGTTGATTTGCACCACCTAAGGTTTAGACTCTTGTGGTATAATATTGTTTCATTCTTCTCTTCTATGGTTCATAGGAAAAATAAAGCAATGTCAAAATGATTAACTGTAAATGGTCTTGCATTTGATCATCTTTGTGCTTCATTATAATTACAGAGTCAAGCCTAACAATAGTCTCTCTATAATTTCTTTATTGGCATGCAAAGTTTGCACAGTAAATATTTCTTCTCATCACATTTTTTCTCCTTTTCCAACAAGCTCTCAAAGCAACCATTCCAAACTAAATAGGAATTGAACTGGACTCTTATTATGCTGTACATACTAATTCTGCTCCCAGCTATTTTTTTTTTAAGCATGAAATTCCCAGATTACAAAGCTTGCTGCATCATGTGAACTCATCTTTGAAATAAGTCCTAACTGTAGATTTCAAAGCTCAAACTGACTTGAAACTGCACTTTCTCATCAAAGATAAATGTTTAGGGCTAGTGTTCTTGTTTGATCCAAGAAATAAGTCCTAGGTCTCAGTCTTCTGGAGTAAAATCTTGATTTAATTCAAGCCAGTAGCAAAATTCCTGTTGTTTGTTAACAAGGTCAGGACTCCAGCACCAGACTTCAGCTCCCTGAAGTTCAGGTGCAGAGGGAGTTCTGAATCCACATTCTGAATTCTAATTGCAGTGTTTGTAAAAAAAAAAAAAAAAAATAAAGCAAGTTCATAAAAAGCACTTTTCAAAGTAAGGCTTACACAACCTTTGGTCTTAAATTATATCTCTGAAACTTGGAGTTTCAGAACTGGAAAGAGCCCTGTTGAATGCAAGAGGCTTTGGATTAGATCCTGTTGCCACAGAGATGTAAATTGCAAAAGAAAATTAATCACACATAACACATTCCATTCCATAATTTAGACCGTCCTTTCACAGCTTTAATTTTATAATTTATTTTTTAGTATAGTTTCCTGTTTGTATCAGCAACATCTTTTTTGGGAACAAGAATGCTTTTGATAATTATTTCCACAAAGAATTCTTTCATTTTGTCTTGCAGACAGAGAGTTCCTGAAGACACAACAGGCAAGGCAAGGAAAAGATATTAAACTATTACAGACTGGACAAGGTTATAGATCATCCTATAAAATATCACCTTCTATAAAAAAGAAATCTTCAGAGAACAGAATAAAACTGCACAAGATAGTGTTTGGAGCTGGAGACCTGTGTGTCTCAAGTGAAATTGCTCCTACAGTCACTCAGCTGAATGGTGGACTTAAATTAAGAAGAGTTTAACAGTTGCAGGAGTTCCCTGTAAGGACAGGACTATGATTTTTGAGGTAGTTTCCATAACAAGGTGAGAACTGTGTGCCCCCACTCCAGAATTTTAATGAATTGGCCCAGTTTTGCCAATAATCACAAAGCCTGGGAAGAGGAGAGCAAACACCTTGAATCTAGACTAGATGAGCTTTAGGGGCTCTTTCCATCCCAGGACAGTCTCTGATCCTCTTTAGTCTAAAATATAAACTCTCACTGATCCATGGGAAATGTTAAAGCATTTGGGGTTGGGATAAAATCCTGCTCTGCAGGGATTTAGATACAACAGACATGTAGAAATCTTTACTGTTTTTAAGGGTTTATTTTCTTATTTTGCTCTTATGCTGTGATTTTATTTTGTGTTAAAATAAGCAATAAATTTCTTCTAAGGGCATTGCTTTTGTACCAGTCATCTTTTAGATGATAAGCTCAAACTCAATGGCTACAATTTCAATGTATTAGCTGAGGCAATTCTTTCTGTCTAAATCAGGTGGGACCAATCTCCTTTTAGATTTGTCCACCTTTTTCTCAGGGCACACTTCTGTAGATGGTACTAAAATGTTTGAATGTTAGACACCGGAGCCAAAAAAAAAAAAATATCCCAATCCAAAATACTCTAACATGAGTCAGAGATAAATACTGCTCCCTTCCCCATATAAGCCTTAATAAATGTGGAAGAATTCGCTCCTTCTCAGAACAAGGAAAGCTTTGAATCACGTCATGAATCATACATGAATTACTGCTTGAATCTGGGAGGAGGGAAATTTGGAGCAACACAGGCATGAACTGGTGTCCACAGAGAGTCCTTGGTGGATGAAGCCTGCATCTTTTTTGGTGATAAATAAGCAATAACAGTTTTCTCTTAGGTGTTCTTTAAAACTGTGTTTTCATGACCAAGTTCACCCATTTCCTCTTCTTTTTGCTAGTGTGGATAAGGACCAGATTGCATTTTTCCTGTGTTACATTTGTGCAGCCTCAATCTCTATATAAACTGAGTCCTTTCCCTTAAAATCCTGTGTGACACCATGGTAGAAATTAAGGAATAACATAAACAAGAAAACCCCATGAAATTTCTGTGTCTAAGCTGGATTCTCTTTTGTCTATGAGGAAAAAACCACTGATATAAGGATTTGCAAGGTTTGGCCACTATATATGTAGATATTTATAACATCCAAAAAAACAGAGTTTAATGTAAATATCTCTTAATGCAGACAGTTACATTGCCCTTGGCTCCAATATAATCAATATAATTTGACGGGTATATCTAGGTCCTATTCCATTCTAAGATAAAATACTAAAGATCAAAGAATCAGACTTAAAGACAACCATTTCTTTTAATTGAATAATAAGAGAGATCAGGGTAAATTTAGGCTTCATATGAAGACCATCATATCTTCATTTGACCAGAAAGATTCCACTTTTTTCATTAGAAGAATATTTCTAGTGATCTAAAGTTTAAGTTTTGGAAACCCCTCTTCTTAAGAATAATAGGAGTTAAACTCCTAAATGGATTTAACAAGGGGATTGAAAACTTTATGAATAACATAATATCAGAAGTCATGCAGCAGAAGGCATATAATCTCAATGGTGTTTCATAAACATATTCATAAATCATCAACAGATGTATAAGAATAACTTTACTAAAGAATTCTGCCATTGATTTATTTTTCCTTTATGTATCTTTTGAAGAGTTTTAGCACAGCTGAAATTTATGTCTCTTTCTTTGGATCAGCTCTATTTAGAACATACTAACAATGGTTCAAGTTGCAGCTTGATAATAGTTTGAGATAACACATTTTAAGCTGAGAATGCTCTTGGATATTCTGCATGAAACCCAGCTATTCTAGACTGGGAATTAGGAAACCATTTTTTTTCAGAGTGTGTTCTTGCTCAGAATGTGGAGTACAAGGGCTGAACAAACTTACAACTTCACAATGAAATGAAATTAAAAGCATAGGCCCACCAGGTTTCAAATCAAGATCATGGGAATCCATGTGTTCTGGACAACTTCCATGAACTTTACATCTTTAATAATGATTAATTTCAAAGATGGGTGCAGAATGGTTCAAAATAGACCTCTCCACAACAACAACAACAATAGGAACAAAACAAACAAAAAACCCCAACAACAAATCACCATCAAAAATCCAACCAGTGAGCCAGAAAAAACTGCCCAAAAACTCCAATAAAAAACATATTTTTAATTTTTATTTCACTTAGAAGTGGTAGCAGTTCTGAAATATTTGGGGAAAGACAGGTAAACTGCACTAAGGCTATAAAGTGTAATTACATTAAAAAACTTTAAGCTGGAGTTGCATGCTTTGAGGGTTTAATGGATGAAGTAACAAGAAAACTTCTCATTCCAGTTTTCAGAATGAAGACACGTTCAGTTGGATGACAAGAGGACTAAGGTTAACATTCATTCTAGAAACACCTTGTTAAACACCTACAACAATGGACAAAAATTTAATCTCTTTATTTTGTTCATTTATTTTCAAATATTGAGAAAAACAAGTAGAACACAAATAGTTAAAAGACCTAAACTCAAGAGATAGAAGAAATATTTTTATTTTTTCAAAGTTTAGTCATATTAGAATCATAGAATGATAAAATATCCTGTGTCCAAAGCAACCCAGAAGGATGATCAAGTAATGAGAACTCATATATTATTTCTATTATTGCTAGCAATAACAATAATAGCAATAAAGACAAGACAAAACTCCAAATTTCATAGAACTGTGATCATGTAATCCATGATCCATCCTATGTAGAGGCTGCATAATAAGATATTTGTATGCAGTTCCTCTATGTGAGAGTAAATTAATTTGTAGAAGAGATGTAAATTGACAAAGCTGATGTTAACTCTACTCATGCAAGGCAACCTTGGTGTGGAAAAGAGCAGTGTGGTCTAAGCTCAGAGACAGATGAGTGCTCAGCAACAAGATCTCAAAAGGTGTTTCCATCCTATTCTTGGATCCATGTGAAGGACAGGCATGAAGGAGTGAGTCGTCTTTTACACTGGGCTAAATCACTGCGACATGGTGGGCTAACACCTGGGTGTAGTTCCTGGTCTTCCTCACGATCCAAGAACAGAGGGAAAATAGTTTTGATGAAATTATTCCATAAGACAGATTGATTCACACAGAAAATAAAATATAAGATGTAAAAACCACATAAATATTTTATCATTGCCATCTGTAGACATCATTGGATAAAGGACCCTGCATCAACTCAAAATAAAGTTTGTATTGTGACTAAAATTGCTCCCACACAGATATAATTTGCATGAGCAAGACATGAAACCATAAGTGAACATTTATGGGGGTTGTTTTGACAAAATCTATACTATTACATTTATTCCATGCTAGATCTTTCTTATACACTTGCATGTGAAGCTTTAAATTGACATGAGTGGGTGTGTTGTTGACTACAGATGGAATGACTTAAAAACATCCAAGGTAATTTTATTTTAAGAAACAGTAAAAAACTAAAATCACTTGCATTCCTGGTCCCAGCCTGAAGCACATTTTTACAGCTGAAAATAGGGGCTTATAATAAAAATGCTGACACAACCTTAACTATCGAGGTGCTAGCAGGCAATGCTATAATAAATAATGTGGGAAATATTTTACACTTCAAGGCAATTACATGTTCAGCCATCTTTAGGGTTTCTGGGCCATGAAGGGTAGGGATTAGGTGTACTTGACAAGTGTAAAAGACCCATGACTCATGACTGCTGGAAGGCACAAATGAATTACAAAAGCTGAGAGAAAGCTTTTGTAATCAGTAAGCATAGGTAAAATATTTTTAATTTAGGGATAGATAAGGATTAGGTAGATGTAAGGACACACACTCTAGATTTCATTCAGTATGTTTTTTCAAGATGTGGTAAAAGTTGAGTTAAATGGTAAAAGTTGAGTTAAATCTATTGTCCTAACTCACCTTTATGTATTTTTTGACTTGCATTTGTGCACTTATGCTACACAAATATTACTTTGAAATGGAATTTTATACCTGTAGGAGAACAGGACCAAATAGGACCAGTTAGGTCATTCAGTAGACTCTGTTTCAGAAGAGCTGGAGGAGATTTTAGTAGAGTTTAGATTCACAAAACTCTTAACAGCCTTTTCAAACATTCACCCACCAGAATATCCTCAACAGTCTCTTGTACATGAAGTACAAATTAATGTTCCAGGTCTGAAAAATACCTGAAGTGACAAACATAGAAGCGTAGAATCATTAGGGCTGGAAAAGATCTCCAAGATCATCAAGACCAAACTTCTGCATTGTTTGGATGGTGCATTCTCGCCAGTCCTGGACTCTGAAGAAATGATGAGTTTCAATAATCATACAGACTGGAAATATTGGAACTGCTAATTAAGGACGCCTTAAAAATGAACATCCAAATCAGAGGGAGACAGAATCAATTTCTGGTCATTGGGGAGAGGTAGCACACCATGACCTTTGAGAAATACCTTTGATTTTTTCCAGTGAGAAAAAATTACTTTGGGAAGGTATTTTCCTGTTTCTCTCTGCTCGTTAGGAAGGAAGGTGGAGGCCACACTTCAGACTTGTACATGCTGAAGTTCAGTGAGTGACCACTCACCTGGTCCCTTGGTTTATCTGAATTGGCCAGCTGTAGTAGAGTGATCAAATAATTTTTATGGCATCTCTGAAAGATTATCTGCAGTCTAAATATCACAGCAAACAGCTCTTATCCGTGTAGTCATGAGGGTGACAAACCCACAAGGAGACCAAACTCTCCTGATCTTGCAGCACTTGCAGCACCTCTACAACCTTCCCAGAAATCTTAAAATGTTGAAAATTATGGTTTCCAATAATCTGGTAAAGGAGTGTGTTTTTTCAGAGCTGTTTGTCTGATGTCTGCTTTTTAGAAGCAGTCTCAAGAATTTCTCATCCTGAGCAAAACCCATAACACTGCACCACCCTCCTGCCCATTTTGCCTCCAACTGGTAACAGATCTTTAAAACTTGTCTGAATCCTAGGCCAAGCATGCCTAAGGTCGTGTTTGAGTTCATGAGCTTTATTTCTTATATATACCACACCAAGTCTGGCAGAATATTATTTTTTCATGGTTTTCCCTCTACTTATCTGCTTTCACTCTCTTATTTCTGATTTTCATCAGTCTTGGCTATAAGATAGGTGGTAGTCATGAGAATCAAATATCAAGCAACCAAGAGATTTCTAAAAAAAAAAGGTTTGGCTTGTCTTCACCACAAAAAATAAAACAAAATAAAATAAAAGAATTACCAGCCTGTAATTTAGAAAACTCCCACAATGAAGGGGGTCCAGGGGTTGGACTAGCAATTCTGGTCTGTGAAGGTCAACAGAAACTGTGTAAATTAATATAAAGTGTTCAGAATTTTACTCAAGTGCTCAATTCTCTCAAATTTTGTTATTTAGGGAATCCTGCTACCATTCAATATTTTTGCCTTACTCCTTTTAGCTCCAAGTGATTTAACGCTCCTTCATCCTCACAATAGAACAGCTACAGTGCAAAATGATGAATATTCAACTTCCAGATCAGAACCTGGTATGAATACCAAGATAGATATACACATTTCAGTATATATCAGGGTTGGGTAGTAGCACGATAGCTTAAGACACTTACAATAACGTGACACCAATTTATTATCATCAGAAATAAAGCCTTCAGAAAAGACCCTAAGCATTATGTTAGCATTGATATGTCAATCCTGTATTTGAAGGATGGCAAGTCTGAATCCCAGCACAGCCTTAATTAACAGAAAATAATTAGCATCATTTTCCCAGCTGTGAATTTGAGAATTTTTTTTTCCGACAGAATCCATTGATTGATAATTAAGGAGGAGTTAGTTGTAATAAAACTCCCAGCATTGCAATTTCTAATTGGCCTTTAAGGACATTTTACAGTTACAGTTACTTTGTTCCAGGCATTTTCTGCCTTTTTTTTTTTTTACCAGCTTTAATAAGGAATCCTTTCTCAGCAAGGTAAAAAGATGCAGATGAATAGAAAAAAACTACTGTAGTGTTAAATTTATGAATTTAAAACCTCTCATATAATACAGTCCATTTGATTTGTTTGGGTAATAATTGGTGCTAAGTGAACGTAAAAAGCTTTGAAGTTTACTTTGAACAACCTAAGATTTATCCAAGCACTTGAGTCTGTGATTAAACTGCATTATCCCAGAGATTTATGTAAATGCTTAACTTGATGAGTAGTGAATGCTCCTGTTGGCTTCAGTGGGATGGAGCATCATATGTATAGTTAAGCAGATATATGTATATCCTTCAAGGAATGCTGCCCTAGGCTGGAAATCTTATAGGAATGGATTCAGCTCAGGACATGTCTGCTTGTTTCATATTTCCAGCCAGTCCACAAATACTGCTCATGCAGTGTCCCCCAAGGCACTCAGATTTTAATCCTACAAGTAGAATTGATTTAAAAGCATCCATTTAATGATTTTTGTAATATCTGTACATTGACATAATTTTGAATTATTTTCCTGAGCTATCTGAAAATTTCAAATGTTGGATGAAAACAATCTGAAGCCTTTCAGTGTTTTCTCCTTTTTTTTTCTCTCCCTCATTTCTGTTTATTCTCCCACTTGCAAAGAAATCTTGAACAACTGACAAAAAAGTAAAAAAAATCATATTGTATATCTAAAAACAATAGAAAAAATATTTTACTTAAATTTCTTTATACACAAAGATGATTTTTTAGGAACATTATTTATAAAGAAGTGTCAGATTTTTGCACAGCAGAAAATCAAGGTCATCTGAACATACAAACAAAATGTTTCCTAAAAAGTAGCTTTCATATTTGAAGCCAAAGTAGAGATCCAAACTGGCCGCTAATGTTGTGAAAGTAGATCTGAATAATTAGACTTGGACCTGCACTGGTGTAATTTGTGGCCAATACACAATTACTTAAGTTTGTTTAATTCAGACAAACAATTAATGCTTCATTAATGGCTGTTACTACTGGCAGGAAAAGAGCCACATGATAAAGACTTTTGGTATTGTTTCCATTGGTTATTCCAATCTCTTTCTTGCCCTGTAATTTTTTTTATATGTCTATGCCAGTGAAAAAACATTTCTGTATGATCAGAGTGTCCTGACTATCTTTAGAATCCAGATCAGCTCAGCTTCCCCATCTTGGGGATGCAATCAGGCTGCCTTTCTGCCTCCCTGAGGAGGCTGTCAGATCACTTTGCTGTGACTGCCTTACATCTTGGCTGGACTAATGCAGCTTTCTCTCTTTGGAGATCATCCAGATAAGATTTACAGCACTTACAAATTTATTCCAAGTGCGTTCGCTGCATTTTGTTAACATGAGCTGGAATGTCCTCCTTCATTTCAGTCACAGAGATCACTGGGATGATTCTCAGTTTGAAGGAGCCAGCAGAGCTGGACATTGCTGCTGCTTCTGCTCAAGAGCACTTGGTCCTTCCTCTCACAATACCTAAGCATCACTTCAACCACAGAAGCACAAGAATTACTGAAAATTCATGGGTGCCCTTAGCTGGTACTGGAGCTGCTGGACTGGCTGGCATCAGATCAAAGAGGCAAGAATGAATTTAATGGGAAGGGACCTTAAAGACCATCTGCAACCCCCCTGCCACCAACAGGGAAATGTTCAACTGGATCAAACTGCTCCAAGCCACAACCAATCTGGCCTTGAGCACTTTCAGGGATGGGGCAGCCACAGCTTCTCTGGGCAGCCTGGGCCAGGGCCATACCAGGGAAGAATTTTTTTTCCAATATCCAATCTAAACTTGTTGTATGTCACTTTGAAGACATTCCTTCTGTCGCTAAATCACTTTGTCAAAAATCCCATCAAAGTGACACCATATAGAGGCATGTAAAAGCCCCAACCTAGGTTTACAGATTATCTACACATAAACAATAGGGACAATCATTCCCACCACCTCTACTATTACCTAAAACTAGAAGGATCATACCTGCTCAGTTTTTCTCTCTTACTGACAGGAATACACTGCATTTGGTAGTCCAGCAGGCTGCTGGAAACAGCAAAACCCCCACTCTACATCCCACTTGGTCAGCCCAGAATGCTATTGCCACCACAGAGGGAGGGATGAGGGAGCAGAAGGTTGCAGCTCCTGCTTGTAGAGAGGGCTGACGCTGGAACAGCAGTCCCCACCTTCCTTTCCTACCTCCCTGGAGGCAGCTGGGGCATCAGCTGAAGGAACAATTGTGTCTGGATCCGCAGGGATGCCTGGGCTGGGCACACAGCTGGGATAACCCCAACAAATTGTATGCGATGCTAACAGAGCCTGGCTCTCCTTTGCTGCTATAGAGAGGGATCTGCAAACATCACACTGAGATTTCTTGTGGTGTTTCAGGAGAGAAGTTATCCCAGTTGACCTCAGCCTTCTAAGAGAGGGCTGTCTGGTCTAAGTTAGTCAAAGACAGGTCTGAGCATGCTGGAGAGTGTCACAGACATCTTTTTATGAAAACCCTTCCCTTAGGATTTTTTTCCTCCTGAGAAGCTGATAGGTCTCAGGAACAAAATGTAAACAATGGTTATCTGCTGCTGTGGAATGCAACAGGTGGATCTGTGATTGGTCTCATGTGGTTGTTTCTAATTAATGGCCAATCACAGCACAGCTGGCTCAGACAGAGAGTCTGAGACAGCTGCCTTTGTTATCATTCTTTCTTTTCTATTCTTAGTTTAGCTAGCCTTCTGAGAGGAAACTTTTTCTTCTATTCTTTTAGTGTAGTTTTAATGTAATATATATCATGAAATAATAAATCAAGCCTTCTGAAATATGGAGTCAGATCTGCGTCTCTTCCCTCACCCTAAGACCCCTGTGAACACCGTCACAGGAGAGCTGTTTGTTGTACTTATTTTAAAGCTCTTTTAAGACCAAATCTATACTGACTGCCTTAACAATTTGAATGACACATTTTGAAACATTATCCTAATTTTCTGACATTATTTCCCCCCCCCATATTTGAAAATAACTTGAAAATAATTTCAATCTTGACTCAGAATTGCTTTCTTCAGTGGATTTAACATTCTGTTAGAGAACTTACTGTTTCCTAAACACATTTATCCTTTTGGAAACCTTAACCAAAACACCATTAACCTCCCATCAAATCCGTCTTCAACTAAAAGGTCAAATTAAATCCTGGGGTGTGAGAAGGTTAGACCTGCTTGCCAACAGCACTAAGAATCACTTTTATCAGCCTGTCAGTGATTCCTTTCTAGTGGAGAAAGTCTTTCTTCTTAAAATATGTAATTTCAGAGAAATCAAGGTAGGAGGATATTTCAGCACCTTGCTTAGATCATTCTCTTGCCCCCAAACAGGATCAGCTACAGTTAAGTGATTCCTGTTAGATGCTTATCTGACTTGTTCTTAAAAACTTGTTAAGCTTCAACAACCCCTCAGGACAATCTGTTTCAGGTCTGCAGTCAGCATATTTTATCTGAGACCTCTCATGAATCTCCCTGGCTTGGCTTTAAGTCTCTTAATTTTCCACTCCTCAGAAAATATCATAGAATCATGGAATGGTTTGGGTTGGAATGGACCTTAAAGATCTGGTTCCAACCACCTGCTATATAAAGAACAGTTTATTTCCCTCCTTTGCAGCAATCCTTTTACCTCTTCAAAGACAGTTGTCATGTCTCTGCATAAATTTTCAGTCCATTTCAGACTAAATAAATCCAATGAAAGATTTCTCCTTAAGGAACAGCACTGTTTGAGTTGGAGATATTGATAAGGATTGAACAAGCAGCAGCGTGTTCAAGGTGCTGCATACCAACCCAGAAGAGACATTTAGGATCCAAAACACACACTGGCTGGGATGACCTGACTGATTTAGGACAGCCCAAAAGCTTTCACAGGGAGCAGCTCAGAAAAAAGGAGCAAAAACTTGGATACTTTGGATACAGTGTTTGGAAAATGCCCATATCAATATATTGCATTTTCACAATTTATAAATTCCAATAGATTTTACCTTGAGGAGAACAGGGGGAGGAAATGATAAAAATATGCAACAGGAAAACTGGCATATTACCATGAGGTATAATTAAATGCCAAAGCTGTAATCTAAAGGACATTTCACAAAACATGGATCAAGGTTAAAGTACAAATGCCAAACATCCAGCTCCAATACTAATATTTTGAAAATAAATATTATTAATATAAATGAGGTCTGACTTCTGAAAGAGGCAATATTTTTGTCAGTTCCATTTAAATTGGGTGGGCATAATTTCTAAAACTGTCCATAGGTTGAGGAAGACAAATATGGAAATGCTAAATTCTTCTTTTGAGAATCTTATTTTAGAGCAGAAGAACATTTGCTGCCTAGATGAAAGTATGAGATCTATGAAGCCAGCACCTTTCCAAGGGATTTAAGTACCAGGTTTTAATAAGCATCAAACATTTTTTCTTACCTAAACACTGTACTGGAAAAATGGTGTGTCAGTAGTAATATCAAGTTGTTTTTTTTTTTTTAATTTCCATATAATATTTTCCCCATTTTCCAATGGAAATGTCAGGGTCTCACAGGTATGCGCAGTGTCCCATTCCTCCATGTTCTTCAATTTCCATGCCATTAGTGCTGAACCAAGGACAAGATGTCAGAGTGTGATCTCAGAGCCATTTCACTTCACCATGCAGTGATGTAGCACATGCATTCCTACAGAAGCTGGCATTGGGAATCTCCAGGAATGTGAAAATAAGGAACTTCAGCTCTGTAGGATGAGGGAGCAATGAATCTGTCCTGAGATCATTGCTCTGCAGGAGCCCAGAACAAATTCAAACCACAACTGATCAGCATGAACCAAAGGGCAGCGTAGACAAGGGAAAGAGAAAGGTTCACAAGAGCAATAGGGTTTTGCCAGTCACAGAACCAGTTGGAAACTCAAAGCTTGATTAACAGTGGTCCATTTTCTTATTCTGTCATGTTTGATTTGTGAAGGAAAATTTCCGAACAAAACCACTAAAATGAGGAATGGGCTATGAACGTCTCATCTCTTTTCTTTCCATGCCTGGATAGTTTAAAATCTTTGTCACAACCCTGATTGTCAAAATTACATTTTCTGTTGACCTCACTTTCTGATTTTTTAAGATAGACTTTTTTTTTTTCCCCTACAGAAAATACTTATGGTGTACTGTTCAGCTGTAAAGGAAATCAGCATTTAAAATCCTACTTGGCCACAGGATCATTTTGCAAGCCAAGGTACTTTTCTCTTTCAGATAATTTCTTTCTCTTCTAAAGATTAATCATGAAGATATGCAGTTTGTGAACCCTTGAGCTGCTGCCAACATGAGGTCCATGCAGGAAGATCAAGCTCTTTTGACCAAGGAAAATGTTGCTGAGGAGAAAATATGCTGATTCATTTATCTTTATTGCTGCATGGTGGCTCTGGTGTAGTAATGATGCTGCGGAATGCAAAGATGGGAAGCTAAGGTTAATGGGTTGTGAAAATCCAAAAAACCAAAGCACAAAATTTTGTCTTCAACAAATAGGGTGTTTTGTAATCACCAAGCAATGTTTTAAACTTTAAAAAAATATATTTGTCACATGAACCTACATAAATAATATTTATTAAAAAAGGCAGTAAACTTAACATGCTGGACTCATGGGTACAGATTAAATATAATGATTAAATCTGAAGCTATTGCCAAAGTAAAAGTGTTCAGATGTGATTTTAGGGGAGTTTAGAAGATTTTTATTAATGGTCCCCTCACTGTTTACCTTTTTGGTTTCCACCAGCAATTTCTTTTAATCACTGGACTTAATATACTCCAAGGTGCTGAATTCTGTGTCAGCCGTAAACAGGCAGCAAAACATTTACATGTTGGTTTCCTTCAGTGCCTCATATTCAATTCAAGGAGTGAACAATGAAGCAGCACTGCTGTGCAAGATCCAAATTGTGCTGCTGGCAAGAAGATTCTCAAATAACTGTGGCTCTCTCGGGAGAAGGAATATTATACTATGGAATAGAGAGTATTTGCCATAGAGCAAGCTGGCCTATAGGCTTTTTTTTTTCCTCTCTTCTTTCATTGTGTTTATTTATTTGTTTGTACTGTCACGGATGTCATGTGAAGCCAAGAAATGCAATAAGGTTAAATCTATCTCAGGGAATTATTTTGATCTGCTATTAAATGAACCACTTCACCTTGCCTATGATATGCCATCATACATTGGTATGAACATTTGGTGCAATCAATCTATTACACTTCAATTTTATGGCTGTATAATGAGGTTTAATTGCTGCTTTATTAGTCTGACTAATATTAAGTGCTGGTAATTGCTTTGCATTCAACTTGACTCTCTCATTTAAATTACACATCCAATATTTAACCATGAATGTAGACCACCTTTTTACCTAATGACTTTTTGCTTTCCTCCTCATCGTACAAGAAAAGCCCATTTGGAGTGATTTTTCTCCTTTAGACAAGTTTTCTGGCCCTGAGGAGCAGAGGCTGGAGAAGCTAAATGTTGTTCTTGGTAAATGCACAGGCCTTTGGCATTTGAAAAGTGAACTTCAAATTGCCTTTTGACAGAAATATAATACGGTTTTTGTGCACTAATGAGGGAACTGCTAAGGTGTGTAAACACATTTGCAGTCCCACTGAAATCCATGGGACTGCTCACACACTTTAAGCCATGCATGGCCTTGGGGGAGTGGTAGAGCCAGTGCCTGCTGCCCTGGGGCACACGTGGAAAACACGTCCAGCAGGATGCAGGATGGATTTTGACTGACAAGCCACAGACCCCACGCTCCTGCCAGCCAGGATGATACTGCACTGCTGCAGTCACAGGCTCAGATGCTCAGACCTGGATCTTTGGAAGGCAAGGACTGAGCTTCAATAAATTTCTTGGTACAAGAGATGAGAAAACGTTTTTCAGACCCAGCCTTGTTCTGTAGCTTCCTCACATTCACAAGGACCTCATTGAGGTGATGAATTGCTGGATTGTTCAAGTCGGCAGCAGTTTTGCTATTTCACTTGGCTTCTCCTGATTTCCTTTTTTTGTTTGAAATAAACTCCATCTGATTTTGCAGGGATGAGCTCAGCTTGCTGAATAGACACGCCAGTTGCCATTAATATCATCTGGTCCTCCAGTGACAGCTGGCTGGTACCACCCTGCAAGCACCTCATGAGATAAAAATCAGTCTGCATTTTGGGAAAAGAGGCCTAGTGCTGTGAAGTGCTGCAAAATTTTGTACATAGTTCTGGGGTGAGTCAGGTGTCTGGTTTGTAAGCATTTGTACCCCAAAATGCAGCAATTGAACCAGTAATAATTTATTGCATTTTATTGCAATTCTCTTCCTGGATCCATTAAATAGTTAATATATGTATAGACCTTATGAGAGTCCAATATCCACCATTGGATGTCTATAGGGTTACAAAGCAATTGCTGAAAAAAAATTTTAGAATAACAGAATGGTTTGGGTTGGAAAGGACCTTTAGGATCGTCAGCCGACGCCTGGAATTTTCCTCGCCAGCCCAGGCACTGTTACTGTTTCTTATCCAAGAATTGATCTAAAATAAAACATTTCAGAGAGCAAGTAGTACCTTGTGTAGGAGATCTGGTAGCTGAAACAACTTCAGGCTCAGGTGGGCCCAGGGCTTTGGTCTTCTACCAACAAGAGTTTACCAAGTGCCAGGTTTGTGGTGCTAAAGTGACAGACACTTTTATCACAATCTTTTTTCTTTTCTTTAGCTTGTTTTATGTAACCAGTTCTCTCACATTAAAAATGTTTCCAAGAAGTCAGTATTGACAGCCAGGATGGAAGGGGCTTGGGGCAACCTGATGTAGAGGGAGGTGTCCCCGCCCATGACAGGGTAAGATGAACTCTAAGGTCCCTTTCAGGACAAACCATTCTATGGTTTCACAATTCTGAGATCTTGACCAACCATAGGCACCTCCTCACTTCTACTGGCTTCCTATGGAGTCATCCCAGACTGTCTTGAGTCACCAAGGTTAGCTTGAGAAGCCTTGAAGTTTTCCAAGTTTTCAGAGGCATTATCCTTTTCTCCACTGAATTAACAAATTAACTTAGGCCCACATTCCCTTCCTTCCCCTCTCCCTTCCACCCATGAGTATAAATTGTAATCACTGCACCCTGGATTTCACATTGTGGTCCCTGACACCAGCTCCACACCCTGAGAAGCCAGGTGGGAGCATCTGCTCCTTTTTGGGCTCTCCTACCTGCATTGAAAACCTTCACTGCAGTAATGAGGAACTTCAGTGTACACTAGACCTGAAAGTAAAAGAATGGTATTTCAATGGGGCTGGCACAAATAAATCTCCCCTCTGGGTGCTTCTTATTGTTTCTTTATTCTGGGGCAGCAAGAAGGCACAAGGAGCTGCTGTGCTGAGTGAGAAAAGGCCATTTAAGAATTTCTTTGTGGAAAGGGTTGTCAGGCATTGGGAGAGGTTGATGGAGTCACCATCCCAGACGGTGTTCAAGAAACAATTGGACATAGCACTTGGTGCCATGGTCTGGTTGACAAGGTTGCATCGATGATCTCGGAGGTCTTTTCCAACCAATCATTTCCACAGAAATGATTCTGTGGTTCTGTGATTTTTACACCTTGGGTCTGAACTGCATTTGTACCCAGAGCTGTCAGTCATCCACTGCCACACTGAATCCTCACCCATGCTGATTCCTGCTCATCCACACTGACTGCCAATGGAGCCAGGAGTGAGCTCCCCCTCCCCATGGCAAATTTGCCAGGGCCCTTCCATGTGATGGACTAACCCACCTTGCTTGGGAGCAGTGAGCTGGGGTTCTCAGCCAGGGGCAAAAGGCCAGAACAAAGGTCTGACATTACAGATGGACCAACATTTGCAGCCCTCTGTTGCTTCCTGTTGCTGTTTTAATTTATTTGACAGACATTTCCAGACTTGCCATTCAGCCCAGCCCTGGTCTGTTTCTGACAGGCAGGAGAGGAGCAGTAGGAATCTCTTGGGACCAGGTAGGAACCAGCATCCACCTCAGCTGCACCTTGGACTTCCTACCTTGGAGCTCAACTATTTTCATCAGGGTTAAGCTTTGCCCACACATCCTCCCCACATTAACCAGAACGATTTTTCTCTTTCCCAAATACATATTATTATCTCTGCAGAAACCCCCAGATTTCAACAAACCCTTGATTAAGAATCCATCAGCTCCCTTGGAAAGATCCCTCCCATTAAAATCCTCTGCAGTGAGCATCAAAATGTTTAAAGACTTGGGAAAAAGCTGTGGTAGGGGCAGCCTTCCAGATCTTGCTGGAGACTATGTCAAAACCTGAATTTTTCAGATACTAAAGAAAATCTCTCTCAAATCTAAAGTCATTACTTTGATTTTGATTTTATGGTTCTATGATTCTGTTGTCTCTAAAGGCCCATTCAAAACCAAAACATTTTATGCTTCCATGATTTAGTAGAGCCAAAGATCCTGGTCTACTTAGACATGAAGGACCCATACTGTCAGTACAGAAATTTTTATTTTTACACCATAGGCAATGCCTAGATTTGGGAATCCCTAGAGCCAGAGTCAGGGCACAGAACTTGGCTTTGGAGCTCATTCTTCCAAATTTCTTCATTCATAGCCAAGCCTTTAGCCCAGACAAAGTAGTTCCCAGACATGTTCTGACAGGTAGCAAGAGCCAGGGACCATTCCCATGTATGAATTTGGATGTGAACAGCTTATTTTGGGAGCTAGGAGAACTATGGAAGTGGTAAACCAAGTCAGGTTGATTCATTGCCAGAGAACAGGTCCCTGTAGTGATGCTTCTATCAAAAAAGATAAGGTTGTGGGATAGAGGACTTATGAATTATTTTTGAAATCCAGAAAGTAAAAGCTTCCCAGGGCCTGATATCAGGTAATATAAACCAGTATCAAAGCAGTGTTGGCTTATACAAACTGAGCAGTTATCCTGCACCCTTAAAAAACCAACTGGACAAACAGAGCTGCTTATTGTTTTCTTCAAGAGTCATTTCACCTCTCCTTTCCTTCCTTCTCCTCATGTCTGAAAGTCTTTACTGCTGCACAGTGAAAGCAAATAAACAAGGAAGGTTAAAATCTAAAAGCACTCATCCAAGTTAATTAAGTTCAGCCAGCCTCAACTACATCATCTGGTAAGATCTGGCAAGTGTGTGTGTGTGTGTACATGCTTGCCTGTGTATCTGTTCTTCTCTTCAGGAAGAATCCTCCAAAAGTGCACCCACTTTAAAACACATTATTTCCATGCCTGGCTGTGAGGGATTTTGATTCTTTTTTCTATTTTATTTTATTTTTTTCTTTTCCCCTTGTCTGTTTCAGTTCTTACAGCTGCTTTCATATTTTTCTCCAACTACCCATTATTACATTTTTCTCCTTTTATTTATGATGCCTGATTCCCAGCGTACATTATTGCTGCTCTGCTGGTACTTTATTAAATATGATACAGACACTGGAGTGAGAGTGAGGTTTTATGTCCCACACATGGTGTGTTGTAATTGTGGCATTTTTACTTTCCATTAAGAAATATCTCCAGGAGGGGAGGATGGGGGACTTGCTTCATTACTTCTATAAACCAAAGAAGAAACCCCAGACAAGCTTGATGAGTTGTTAAGTAGTCTTTAAAGAAGTCTTTAAATCAGGATTAGATGTCTTTCCTAAAGAGACTTCCTAGCTCAGCCACGAGTTAGAGGCCTGATAGAGGGATCACTGCTTAAATCCTGTTTCTTGCAGGAGGGGAAAACCCAAACAATACTGAAATAATGGTTCTTCTGGCCTTCAAATTTATGAGAGTGTAATAAAAAGACAGTGGTTTTAGCTAGCCAGGAAAAGACAGGGTAAAGCTCTTAATATAGTCATGATGAAAATATAAATTTATTCATTTGAATCTTGGTCTGAAGGAAAAGACAGTGAACTCAGGACAAAGGGAGCACTGGCTGAGCATTAAAAATACGGCCCTGTAGTCCCTTTCTTCCTGAAATCTATCTCAGAGATTCCTAAGAATCCTTTTTTTTGTATGTCACTTTCGAATATTTTAAAATTTTAATTTTTTTTACGTGCTTATTCTCCTGTCAGTGAAAGATTGCTCCTACCCCACCTCTAAACTTCATTATGGACATTTCTGTGCAGAGTTGTTCTGTTCAGCCTCTCAGAGTCCAAGCACTGAGCAGGGCTCCGAGGCTTTCAGCTGCATCAGTGCTGGAATCCAGGCATTGCCAGAGAACAGGGAATGATAATAAATTTATTATTGGTGAATTTTGTGTATTCATTTTCCCATGATCAGCACCAGCCCCAATCCAAGGCAGATGGGGGCCAGGAGAGCAGGCTGCTTCAGGCCATGGAATGGCCAGAACCCCAATTGCCGCATTGCCAGGGCCCTGGCAAGGCAGAACCTCTGCTGGGAACCAGGTCCTCGCTGCATTTTGGCCACTGCTCCTGCTTGCCTTTGCTCGGGATCAGTTTGCATCTGAGGACTTTTCCCATGGTCTGCCCCAATTCCATATTTCCCTCCAGCTTTGGCCTGATCTCAGCTCTTGTCTTTTCTGCCTAAAATTCTGAGAAGGCTTCACTGCTGATGGCATTCACAGAGGAATCAATGCCTAGGTCACCTTGCCATGGTGGGACAAATTTCTCTCACAAATCCAAACCACAACTCCAGAGACATATTAAATGTTAATATGAAGCTTGGGATGCACACATAAAGCCAAAATGAAATAGGCAATAAAAATACTAACTAAGCAATCAGAAAGACCTTCCTGACTCCAGTGACTTGAAATGAAGCTGCAATGAGAAAAGAAGTGGTACCAGTTGAAAAATTTTCTTATTTCTCTATTTTTATTCCACATTTATAAACCTTTCTTGGTAGAACTGTTGTCTGTGTGAGCCAAAGAAGGCAGGAAAGAGCAAATAATGACAATCTTATATTTATGTGATGCCCCTTTTTGTTCACACTTCATTTTGTTGCACATCTTCATTTGGAAAGTGACAGGTGTACATATAAGGAATATAATATTGGAGGAAAAAATAGCAAGAACACATTAAAAACATCAGAAGTAAGAACTCAAAACATGGATCTCTGAGATCAGTTTAGTCTGTTGTGGAGTATACACAAAATAGTTAAGGTGGATTTATGGGAATCTGTATTTGTGAGCCTAGACTGGATTTGCTTGAAACAGCTGAGCAGTGTTGAAGTTCTGTCATTATTGTTGAACAGAGTGACTTTGTACCTTCATTTCATGATGGATAAACAAGAATGGGTTTTCTACTTCCTTGTAAGAAATTTTAATTTTGATTGATTTATGGGTACCCTCAAATTCTATCCACCTGGTTCAAAGGAAAGAATGAAGGAGACGTAACCTTGGTATTCCCAAAAAAACTTCCGAGTGATAGAGGGATGTTCATATGCACTGAGAATGGTGAGAAACTACAAACCAATATGAAATTGCTAAGTCAAATTGATTTCAGCCCCCAAAAGACTTTGAAAATCTCCACTGGCTCCCAATTCTATGGGCTAGAATGCAATTTCAAACATATTTTCAACCATAATTAGCCTATCAAATTCAGTAATTTCCTTTCGAATCATTTCAGTCATCCTTGTGTAATATTGTACAAATGACTGAAGAATCTATCTTCTCTACTTCCTTTCCTTTTTATCTCTTTCAGTCTCCCCTGTCCCCACACATTCATTCATGTCATGTGAGATTCAACATTGAAACACATCAAGCATCTGAGAAGGTCTATTTCTAAAAGCTAACAAAAGACTTCTGGGAATCAGCAGAGGGTAACTGGAGCAGAAAAGGCCAACCCCACCATAATTCCAGTGCAAAAAAACATCTCCACTATTTGACAGCTCTTGTCTTTTTGCATCTTGGGCGCTTTCAAGAGAGAAGCTTCTGTGTTTGATGCATTCCCAAAGTGTGGGTCTCACAATTCACTCTTTTTGCCAAAGATGTGAGCAGGTGTTTGCTCAAATAAGAAAAAAAAATTTAAATAATAGATTAACCTGATTTGGAAGGGACCCACAAGGATCATGGCCCTACACAGAACAACCTCGAGCATCCCACCATGCCTGAATTCCATGTGCCTGAAATGTTCCAGGAATTCTTCTGGAAATCTGTCAGGCTTTGTAGTGTGACCACTTCCTGGGGAGCCTGCTCCAGTGCCCAAACACCCTCTGGGTGAAGAATCTTTTCCCTAATAATTAACCTAAATGTCCCCTGATACAACTTCAGGCCACTCCCCTGGGTCCTGCCACTGGGATCCAGAGAGGAGATCAGTGCCTGCCCCTCCTCTCCCCCTTGTGAGGAATCTGTAGATCATGAAAAGAAAAAGGAAGTTTTACAACATTCAAGCAAAAAATACACTGAGGAACCCAAAGCAGACAGCAATAAGAGCTCCAGATCCCACTGAAATGATGGAGAATGAATCCTAACAAACTGTACAAACCACTTAGAGGTGGAGGCAATATCCTCTGTGCTGTTGTCAGCCCCTTTCCCAGTTATCAGCAGCAGCGCCGACGCTGTCTGCTGAATAACACATTTGTTTATACAGTAGATTGAGAATGTTCGTGCGTGCAGCAAACTCCTTGGGGGTATGAACAATGTGTTTCTGAAGAGTTCCAGTGCCATTAGAATAATCAAGACTTGTAGTATGATAAACAGAGCCACAAACACAAAGCACTACACAGGCTCTCGAGCGCGGTGCCGCGTTCGGTGCTGAGTCCCCAGGACGATCTGTTCAAACAGCTTTTCCTGTGGTGCAGACACAGGTTGCTACACGTGTTACAGAGGAACAGAGGGCGAGACATGGTCATGGTGCATTTTGGATGGGCCCTCATCAGCAGCATGCTGGCATGCGGCAGAAATCTCCTTTTCATTTCAAAAGGCCCAAATCCTTTCATTTATGCAAACCGTGTGAAATCTATCAAAGTGGAAAGATGTCCATTTGGTTTATCAAGGAGGCCAGACCAAAGCCAAATTCTTATTTTTGTATTTTTACATTTTCCTCATATTCTGTACCAAGGATACTCTCCCCTCTCATCTAAATTGCATCAGAGAGTCAGAGAATATTTTAAGTTGGAAGAGACCCACAAAGATCATCAAAATCCAGCTCCTGGCCCTGCACAGGACATCCCAACAATCCTACCACGTGCCTGAGAGCTTTGTCCAAACATTTCTTAATCTTTGGGAGGCTGTGACCGCTCCCCTGGGGAGCCTGTTCAGTGCCCAAGCACTCTCTGGGTGAAGAAAATCTTCCTAACACCCACCCTCAACCTCTCCTGACACAGCTCCATTGTGTCTACAGCACTCTAAACCTTTTATTTGGACCAGCATTTGGCTTGGAAATGTCAGCACCGCAAATACTCTTTCTGTGGTCCTGTGACAGCTTTAATTTTGTGACACTCCTTTTGAGCACAAAGGGTGACAAACAGCAAGAGGGATGTGCACATCTCTGGAAGTGCTTAAGGCCAGGCTGGACAGGGGTTGGAGCAACTAGTGGGAGCTGTCCCTGCTCATGGCAGAGCTTGGAACAAGATGAGCTTTAAGGGTCCTTCCAACTCAAATGTTCTGTAAGCCTGTGATTCTGTGAAATAAGGTATAGCTCCAGGGATGGCTAAATGTGATTTAATCCTGGTTTTCCTGTCTCATGGAAAGTAGAAAATGTATAGAAATACAAATGAAAAAATGGACTACTTTGAAGAAAGTGCATAGAATCTGAAGTCGCCTCATGAGTAAAAAGAAACAATGGGACAAGGAAAGTTATATTGACAAGGAGTTAACAAAGTTCAGGTAGGTGAACAGAGACATACAGAATCTGTGCTTTGATGATGGCCACAAAGATAAGGAGTTCACCAATTTGAGTCCTATTCCTTTAATAACACAAGGCAAATATTGCCACCTACTTCACGAGTTATATCAAATGAAATTAATTGTTCCCATACTGTTATGAAGTAGTTGTTATGAGAACAATGAACTGGAGAAGTTCATTATGGCATTGTCGTTTCAATATTTTGAATATTTCAAATAATAAGACCCCAAGTATGCAGCATAACCAAAATTTTCCTTTTTTACACATACTTTTCTTTGGTGCCAATAACTTGGTGAGCTGATTCATGCAGCCAAAATGAGCTGGTCAAAAAAGAAGAAAGGAAGATAATGAGACATAAAATTAGTAAACAACTGCCTAAGGCCTTTGACTTCTTGACTTCAGTCTCCTTCTCACAGCACTGTGATGAGTGACAGAAGTCCTCTCTGAAGCCTGTTAATTTAGTTTTATTCCTTCTGTCCTGTTTTTCCACTTCACTTAATGCAGGTTCTTGCTCTGAAGGTTAAAGACCTCTCTTTAACTATATTGCATCTGTTCACTTGTAGAAACACCATGATCTCAGAATTCATGTGCAGCTAATAGAGATTACTCAGTCTCTTGCTCTTAGTCTTTCACTCTTTTCCGTTTCCCCTCTCCCATCCTTCCCATTGTCCATCCAGAAAACAACCAAAAGGCAGCTGTCAAAGAAATTTTATCAGGAAAGAATTCGGGTGAATGTGATAGTTGTTCTGCTGTCTTCAGGAAATATATCTCTAAAAAAACATAATGAAAAGTTCATATAATCCAGGGTTCTTTCTCCAACACCTTCCATGAGTTAACATCTGGATAAAAGACACAAAATCCAGAGGAATTGTTTAGTTTGGTTTGGGATCTTTTTTGTTTGTTATTGTTTTTGTTCTTGGTTGTTGCTGTTTTGTTGGTTTTACCTCCAAACCTATATTGCCCAAATTGCATTTGATTTCTCTTCCACTTTTCTAAGACTCAGCGTACTTCATACCTGTTCTCCTTCCTTGATATAATTTAGAATCATAGAATGGTTTGAGTTTGAAAGGACTTTAAAGATAATTTTTTTCTTTATACTCCTTAGATCTGTACCATATAACCTTTGTTATTCAAACTCTTCCCACTAGTTCACGTCCCTGAGCCTTCCCATTTCATATTTCAGGAAAGTGCTTCTGCCTTCTCTGTGGCTGAAATATTGTGTGTATGTTGTCTCTCCCAGACTTTTCATAATGTGTGTCTGCAAGAGCAGAAGCCAACAGGCAAAAAATAATCTTGCAAATTTGAGATGTTGTCCCACTGATCTCCTTCTTCCCCTGCTTGTAGTTGGGTCTGTGTCAGCTTTGAGCCCACACCAGCTGGATGTGGAAACTGAGCAGAAAGGAACCAGCTCCTGTCCCAGCTTTAACTACAGCTGGATGCCAATACAACTCTCTAGGATGCTCTGGCTGTCATTAAACTGAGCTAAACAAGTCCAGGTTACATTTCTGACTCAGTCATAGGCACTGCTAAGCTGCTAACACATTTTGTAATGTGATTTTGACTTCTACTAAAAATCAGATGAATGAAATTGTTTCCTGCTCTTCAATTTTGCACATGCAATCAACAGTAACCACCTAATTTGACTTTCCCAAATATGTAGCCTGTGGAATTTCACTCAGAGGAATGCTTCTTGTCAGAAGATGTTTCATTTGAACCTTTGCACTGCCTGAATGACACTGTTGTTCAAAATAATGGATAAAATAAGAGTTAATGTGAAGGCATGAGAGGTTTGGGATTTTTTTTCTGTATTATATACATCAGCAATTTTTGTTCTGGACAAAATATATCATCCTGTGTCTTAGATTCCACTTCTCTTAGAAAGATACAAAATTCATCTGGTCTAAAGTACTCATATCCTTCCCATATTCCTGATATTTCTGTAAAGAGTAGGAAACACATTTGAGCAAACTCCTGCAAGAAATAAACAATAAAAGAGAGAGAGTTTCAGTGGGAGAATGGGGAAAAGGGGAAAGTTTGACTCCCTGGTGTTCACTTTGGTCACGGGTAAAATGGCTGCACATTTCAATTAGACAGCTGCTGCACCAGCTCCTGTGCACAAAAGCTGTAGAGCCAAGGAAGTTTGTGCTGACCTAAATTCCCCCTGTGCTGTCACCAGCTCCCTGAATTATTGACACAAGATGGTTCTTTGTGCTTTCCCTAACTTCTGCCTTCCCATCCCTCCACTACTGGTAGCATGGCATTTGCTGCACAGATGTTTCTCCCAAGCCATTGCAAGGTTATTTTTCAAGTGACTTCTTCCAGCAGATGTTCCCCAGTCCCCAGGTGTGTGTGTGTGTGTTGTCCCCTCCACTGAGCTGAAACTCAGCAAAGCCTCTGACATATTGTGGTGCCTCTGCCCCTTGGAGCTGCAGGGTCCATGCAAGGCACAGCAGGGACAGCTCTGCTGCTGCCAGGCTGCTTGGTGACACTTTCCCCTCAGCAACAGGCCTCCCTGCTCCCCTCCTGGCTGCTTGCAAAGCCACTACCTGGGCTGCACAAAGCAGCTTTCTGTGCTGCCTGGGATGAACTTGGATAATTGCTGCCGAGCGTGCGCCCGAAAAGAAGAATTAATTTCACCCATTATTCAGGCAGCCAGGTTCTATTTCCCTGTAGAACCAGAGAGGAAAGCCAGATGCAATAGCTGAAGGACATTTATAAACAGTGTTTTGAATACAAGAACTTCTTCTTCCTGGTACCTGGGGAGTCAGGGTAATGTAACCAGGTACTGGATAAACCACTGAGCTCTTTCCCTCAGAGCCCATAACCCAAGTCTACTCTAGCAGATTACTAAATGCAAGTATTTGTCCCTGCCTTCCTCTGCAATCCCTGTTTTCCTGTACAGTTCAGATGCTTTCCTAGTGTTCATCTCTTGGCATTAATTTAACTTTTTTTTTTTTTTTTGAACATCGCAGGGGTGCAGACTGGCTTGCAATGACAGCCCTGTTTGGTTCAGCTAATATCTGGGCTAGCTTTAGCCTCAGGCTATAGAACAACTCCTTGTGAGCCTTCTGTGAGATAAAATGATAAGTAGAATCTTTAATTATTATTATTTTTAAATGGATACTATATCTTGAACTTGAAGAAACAGAAGTCTGTATGTAATTAGAGAGAGAAAAAAAACCTGAAAGGAAATTTCTTCCCTCCACCTCTTTCCATAATTTCTCCTGTCTGAAATCAGTCTCTCATTCAGGTGGCCATGGGCAGAAAAAAGATGAAGCCAAATCCTCAAGAAAATCTCTCTGTAGATAGACAATCTTGGGCCATATCAGGGACAGGATTATTGTTAGTGGATGTTAATGGTTTTTTTTTTTCAAGCTCTCTGTCTCAGATTCGCCCCTTCACTTCATTTCTTCCCATTATGATGAAGGCACAGACCTCTCCTCATCCTTGGATCAACAAAATTCAGTGGTTTTGTTCCTCACTGCTGAGCTACAGCAGAGGAGAAAGGAACTTGTGTGTTAACTGCCAGGCAAGCCTGCAGAAGTGAGACCAAGACAAATCTCCTGCCAGACATTTTGGCTGCATCCCTGCTCGTCAGCTAAGGAAGTGTCAGGATCAGCTCGCCATCCCTGAGGCCAGCTGGCACTATCCAGACATTTCCTTAGTGTTAAACAACCTCCCCTCCAAAATACAAGAGCCAATTCCAACCTGCCTACCAGGGACAGTGCCTGGCGCAGGCTGGCTCCTGAGCTGTGCCTGGGAATTGTCCGGGACAGCACAGGCTACCATGGATTGGCAATGTGCCATGGACCATCTGACTGGTCCCAAAGTCTGCCAGGTTCCAGAGTTTACCTCTGTGCCACGGTGTTGGTTTGTTTATTGGCACTAAGCCCATGCAGATATCTACAAATCCATGGCTGGACCTGATGATCTTAAGGATTTTTTTCTAACCTTAAGGATTTTGTGATGCTAAACACAGTCACAAGCACATACACACATGTGTACATTCATCAGGTGGAAGCATGTGACATTTCCAAAGCAATTCCAGCCACAGCCTTTTCCCCTTCACTGCCTTGTGGAAATCACACTGCTTGAACATGGGTGAGCAGTTGCTTTTTACAGGCAAGATTTACGTTGTTGACTACTTGATTTATTTTTTGAGGTTTTTTTCCCTTGTAATTCACAATATTGGTGCCTACTCTTTCAAAAATCTGATCTACATCTTTATGAATCCTTATATTTGCAGCTTGCCAGTACCTGAAGGAAACCTACAGGAAGGATGGAGAGACACTATTTACAAGGCCCTGGTGTGACAGGACAAGGAGAATGGCTTCAAAAAGACAGAGTAGGCTTAAATTGGATATTAGAAAGAAATTCTTCCCTGTGAGGGTGGTGAGGACCTGGCACAGGGCAGAGAAGCTGTGGCTGCCCCATTCCTGGAAGTGTCCAAGGCCAGGATGAGGCTTGGAGCAACCTGGGATAGTGGAAAGTGTCCCTGCCCATGGCAGGGAGTTGGAACTCGGTGATCTTTAAGGATCCTTCCAACCCAAACCATTCCATGATTCCATAATTATGACATCTGGAGCTGAATGTTTGGAAGTTAAGCCAGCAGGAATCAGGAGAGCCTGAGCACCAGTGCTCCACCATGACTTGACCTCCCTCAGGCACATGCAGGTGGGAAAAGGTATAACACCTGCATGGGAAGGTGCAGACAGCTGCAATCTTGCATTTTAGACTGTCCTTACACGAGCCAGCTGCTGCCTGCAGTCTGATGGACACCAGCATGATCTGAGCCTGCATTTCCATGGCAGCCTAAGCCAGCCTGGTTATATCTGTACCAAAAAATCCATCATCAGCTGAGTACAGGCATCACCCTCTGCCTCTTTTCACCTCTACTGATCCACTTAGCACAGCTGCTATAGTTTTGATCCAAGACAACCAGCACCCTCTGTGCCTGGTCATAATCCAAGGTTAACAGGAAAGAGGGATTTGCATCAATAAACTTTTGGGGTTTTTTGGTTTAGTTTTTTTTTTTTTTTTTTGGTTTTTTTTTTTTTTTTTTTTTTTTGTGGCAAGACATCAGTACAAGCAGTATTTTTTCATGTGTCTTCAGAATTACCATGGAATGGAATGGTTCTACCTCTTAATGAGTGTAGATATTCCTGGAACATGGGCTTGTGTGGTTCTGCTTGGATCTGCCAGTCACATTTTCCCATCCGCCTTGACTCAGGTAATCCAAATGTGGGACTGAAGGGTCTGACTGAAAATTAATCCAAGACAAGAAACATGAATTTTTAACAACATTTATTCAACATTTCTCAGTTTAAGAAGAGAGAGCAGCTCTGCGCATGCTGGAGTAGGAAAGAGAAGACCATGGAATCATTAAATTATTTTGGTTGGAGGAGACCTTAAAATTCACCTATTTCCAACCTTTCTGCCATGGGCAGGGACACCTTCCACTAGGCTAAGTTTCTCCAAGCCCCATCCAGCCTGGCCTTGAAGACTTCCAGGATGGCATCCCTCTGGACTAGGATTAATTTAACCTTTCCTATATGTGGGGCCTGACTAGAAGACCTGAACAGCCACAAGGATGATGTGGGAAGTTGTGTCCACTGCATCAGCCAGTGGCTTTATAAAGAATAATATGTCCTTTGGAAATCTTCCATCAACCTAAATGAAGTCACAAATATTTTTATGGCTAGATAAGCACAGCTCTAGGTTCTGGCCTTGCTCTTTAACAGGCTTTGTAATCACAAGGTTAACGTTGCTTCGAGGGCTCAAGACCATGAAGTGTCTGTCTTCCAACTCTGCACATACAAATAGAGAGATGGAAAGAAAGAGTAATTTTAAGAAATTCAAGCTCTCACTTACAAATGCATCCAAATATACATCAGTTTTAAAACATTTTTGAAGTGTCTTTATAAATGTAAATATATATCACAAGTATTTAAACACCAGGACTGAAAGATTTCCTTGAGCAAACTGCCTCCCACTAAAGGGATGCTTAAGAGAACGATGGGAAAATGGGCAGCATTTGAAATGGAGAGTTTGAGTCCCTTTAGTTTGTCATATTTGACTGGAAACAACATTAAAACACAGCCAAATGAAAAGATCCAGGTGTTCCAGGAAACTCTTGTGCTCACAGGAAAAAGTAGGAGAAGAGAAGGGGATAGAACAGATAGCTATTAATAGAAAAATATATTATCATTATTATTTTAGTATTACTATTAATAATAAATGTTGCTACTTCCCACTGCTAATTTATAGCAATCATATACAAGTACAGAATAAAATCAGCACATCTCTATTTTTAAGCCATTACACAAATATGTCTTTGGTGTCTTCACATTTCCCCTGCCTCAGGTGTTTTGGAAATAAATAAATAAATAAATAAATAAATAAATAGTTTCATATATTCTTAGATTTTTAAGGCCAGAAGGGACCATTGCAATCATCTTTCCTAAAGACATTATAATTTTATTCTTATTCCTGGCCCATAAATTTTCTGAAATACACTGTACCTTTCAAACTACAAATTGTTCTGATTTAAGCACTTCAATCAATACACAGTCCCTGCTATTCCTGGGTGAGTTGATTTGATAGCTAGTTATGATAATTGATATGCATTTTGTTGTTGTTTACAGTGTAAAATCACCTAGATCCCACTTCAGGGATTTTGGGTAGCATTTTCTGCTAAATCACAGAACCCTCAGCCCTCTATAAGTAAGTCATGTCCATCTGCAAAATTTTGGCCTTTTTTTCTAGTTCCTAAAATCACATTCATTTCGTCACTGTGTTTAATCAGGCTTTTAATTTTACAGCACTCCTTGAGCAATAAAGGAGTCAGTTTTGTCCAGAGAGATTGTGGAGTCCCCATCCCTGGATCCCCATCAAGGCCAGGTTGGAGCAACCTAGGATGGTGGAAGGTGTCTCTGCCCAGGGCAGGGGGTTGGAACTGGGTGGACTTTAAGGTCCCATCCAACCCAAATCATTCAGTGTTCCAAAATTCCTATGAATCCATGAAAACTCACGAGGCTGCCCATGGAAGTAGTGGAGCACCATCCCTGGATTCTTTCCAAAAAACTCCGTGTATGTGGCATTTTCTGAATCTTTGCTCATCATACACAGACCACAGGAAAAAAATTCCTGGATAGTTTAAAAAATATTTTTGAAGGCTTGTATAATGTGAGAAAGTCCCTTAATCACCAGTTCTTTCTTATGCTTCCCCTAAAACAGAGGCAAAGGAAAGGGTATATAGTAAATTTGAACTCAAGATTTGAAAATCTCATGGGGAAAATTTCTAGTTCTGTGTTTTTTTGAGAATTTAGCTTTGGAAGGATCATTCACACCACATTAATTAAAAACCACATATAAGGTTTTGCAGAATGACAACTGTTGATACAAATTTCTACATATCCATAAATTCCAGATATGGGTATGAGTAGTGTGTGAAAACAGAAGGTATTAATTGCTGCAGAAGGAATAAATCCTTTCTAACTTTAGCAATTAAAATTTTAGGAACTTCACTTGAGTCAGTCTTTTGGAGATGAGCTGAACACCCTCACAAGGTTGTTTGCCTACCCTAAAATAAATTTCTGAAAAGGATAAGGTAAAAAAGTCTCTGGAGAAACATTTCTTTTACCTTTTCAATAACAGGATCCTAATTAGAGTCTAATTTAGGCTGAATGGCTGAAGTAACAGAAATTAATCTCACATCTAGCTCTGCACATTCAGTGGTGACTTAAATCTTTGTATTTAAGCTCAGATCTGGCTGCAGAACAGGCTGAAGTCATCCACTCTGTGGTATCAGTAGTATTAATAATAATTAGTATTGTTATCCATTACCTAACAGCAACAATAATATTAAAAGCTAAATATTAGGGATACCATCACTTGAAAAAAACATCTTAATACCAGAGAAACGACAAGGATTATTTTACAGAAGGGAAGCCCAGTTGAAAAACAATTCAGTGCAGCTGAACAAAGAACACTTACAAGATTGAGGCTGGCCCCAGTGCAAATTGTATGATAGCATCTTCTGATTACTGTGCGTCTGACACAGTTTTAGCCTAGGATACAATCTGTCATGCTGGATTGCCACTGTGTGTTCTACACCAGGGAAAAATATATATCAGTAAAATTTACCATCTGTGTCATGTGACTACATCAATTTCAATCTGAACATATTTGTTAGTTTTAATTCCCAGATATATATATATTTTTTCTCACTAAAGCTGTTATTCATATTAGCTTTCATTGTATATATCATACAAATTCTTTAGTGATCTTCGAACGTCAGAAAAAAAATCTGAAACCTGTATTATTTGTAAACCTGGGGTCAGGGAGTGCAATAATTTAACCTTAATGACTTTTTTTTTTTTAAAAGTCCATCCTTACAATTAAAACTGACACCAAAAGGTCAAGGATCAGGGCACTTATGGTGGGTTAAAGCTTAGCTAATCACTCCCTCCTACTCTCCCTCTCATTATGTCACGCTTTCAGAAACACCATTTGATTAACCTTCCCCATGCTCTAGCACCTACCTGAGAAGAGACAGGGGCTGCTGCACCACGAGGAATGTGGAAAAGTCAGTGGAGATTTAATCAGATTAATCTCTGTGCTCTGCATATGCGCAGGTACCTCTGGTGACAGCTCAGCCAACACTAATGCGCAACAAAGGGGTCTGGTATTCAGCAGGGTCCCACACCTTAGCCGGGGGGGATGCACCTGGGCAAGCAAGAGTTACAGGCAGCTGATAACAGCCCTGCTCTGATATTGTCACAAATTGCTGGCTCTGGAGAGAGCTTTTTGATAAAACTCATGCTGCAGTTTGGTGGTTCAAAGGGATGGCTCTCAGCTACAAGCTCCTGCCAGGCATGAGCTCTGCACAACACCTTGTCTCCACTCCTGGGAAAGCAGAGTCCTGCTGGGAGGTGGTCTGGAGGTTTTGGCACCATTTCTGTAGGAGGAAGATGTGGTTCAGGTCAGGAGGATTGCCCAGCATGCCAACATCATTCAGGGAAAAGCCCCTGCCCTACTGGTTCCCAGGGAGCAACACAGATGTGGCCACATGGAATGGAGAAGGCAATGCCACCCTGGAGTCCAGCTGGCCCTTTGTCCCACACCCTAGGGCAGTGTCAGGATCTCTAGGTGGTCAGAGTGACCCCGAGAAAAGTTAGAAAGTCAGGGCTCTTCATTTCTCGGTCTCAAGGTTGTTTATTGAATCTTATCTATAAAAACTTTTCTCCTGCCCTGCCAAGGTCCATCCAGCAGGGCAGTCCAGGGCACTCTGCCTGCCCCCAGGCAGTGTCATGTCTTTATACTAAAAACTACGTGTACAATATTTACAATTACTTTCCAATACCTATCACCTATGTTAGACAGTGAGCTTCTACTCTAAACCAATCTAAATGTACCACCATCACTGCAGAAGATGGAGGCCAAGAAGGAGAAAGGCTGGACACACCCAGATTCCTCCATCTTGCCTCCTGAACCCCCATACCAAAAACCCTAATATCTACTTTTTCCACCCTGATAACTTCACTAATATTCCACCTAAACTGTTTTGGCTTGCTGATCTTCATACAAGGTTGGTAATTTGCTCCACGGTCATAATCAAAACCAGAGGCATTTTGGGCTCTGCGCCAGGGTCTCTGAGACCCCTGGCAGGGGTCCTGGCTGCTCAGGACAGCCAGAGGGATGTCCTGGGTCCTGACAGGGCAGCAGGAAGAGCCCAGAACATGTAAATAGGGCAGAGCAGTCTCCTACAGACAGGAGCCACGGGCTGGGAAACCCTTGCAACAAGAGCAGCCATGTCCCATGGGGTGACAAGGAATGCATCTTACCCTGCTATGGACCTCTTAGACCTCTTAGATCCAAAAAACCTCAGATCTTTTTCTCCTTAAAGCCAGCCTTTAATGAAGATACATCTGTGCTGGTCTTCTTGACCTTTGTGAAATCCCATGACAGCAATCCTACACAGCGCGGGTTTTCTGAAACCCTCTTCTTTACTGAGGGCTTAGAACTCAACTCCAGATCAAGTCTGCCATTTCCCTGACTTCACTGGTCTGCCTCAGATCCATCTGAATGGATTGACTGGTTTTACTTCAAAAAGTGCTGGCTCCATTTAAACAGTGTGCAGTTTTATTCCAGTCCATTGCAGACTACCTGAAGAACTTGACAAAAGCAAAGCAGAATAATTAAAATTATCTGATTTCATTGTCCCAGATGTTTTATAGGTTTCAGCTTTCCAGATTCTGCTGAAGTTCATATTCCTGAGAGCTGAAAAGATTCCCTACATGGTTGTCCTCTACTGGCAACCATGGAGAGTTAAAACAAAGCCCACTCAAATCCAGAGAGTGTGAGATTCATTCATCTCACTTTTGGAAATAGAAATAATACATATATAGAGTAATTTTCGGTTTTATATGTGTCAATACCTGTCTGAATGGCATTGGACACCTGCTGATAGCCATAGGATGGGACAGTGGAGACTTCATGCTTCTGGACCAGGAACTGAAGGCCAGAAGAGGTATCACTTCTGGAGGTACCCATCTTCCTCCATGGTTTGTAATCTAAGATTAATTACTTGGACCAGTTGCCTAATTTTCCTTTTCTTCCTTTACATTTTACATCTAAATAAAGAAATTTTCCCTTGATATCAGCTCCTACAACCCAGAAATATTCCCACTGGTCACTGCAATGAAGGTAAGCTGTTCTATTTGAGCTCCCCATACCATCCATTCTGAGGATCAGTGACCCAGGTGGCAGCTGTAAAAGGAGTTAAAAAATTATTCCTATTGGGGCACAGCTGTCTCTTTATGCTATTGCATAAGTACTTTCTAAAAGGTGAAAGATGGAAAAAGCAAGCACTGAAATTAGATACCTTCTCCCTTTCTGGATCTCAGTCCATGCTTCTCTCTGAGACTCAAACTTATTGTGTGCTCTAATGACAAGTTAGATGCAAATTAACCAGTGCCAGGACAGATTTGTTGCCTCTTACCCACATAATTTCTTATTTTCTTTTAAACTCCAAGAGAAGATGATCACATACACATACCCAGTGAAAGAAAAGTTCCTTTATTGTGTTAATTCCCAAATGGAATCATTTAGAAGAAGGCCAGTTGCATGTACCAAAACCAGAACAGGCACCAAACTCCCATTTTAACAGGAATAACCAAGATAATTTCCTCATGTTTACAGATTAGCACTTTTTTACTTCCCAGGGTAGATGTAGCTGTATATTCATTATCATATTATGATCCATTCATGTCTCCACAGCTTCACTGCATTGGGTAATTCCCAACCCCATCTGAGCAGCCTTTCCCATTGTTATGGTGCTACTTAAGAGCAGGCTGTCATGTTCTGTAAGACATTCCAAATCCTCCAGCCTAGAAAAGACATCAAGCTTCTTTCAGCTCTGTGCCCCTGCTACTTTCTTATCTTTAGTGAACCTCTCATGGTTTCTGGTCTCATGCCCTTTGGGACTTTCTTAATCTTTTCTCCAGCAGTTCTCCCGTTCCTGCCTCAGAGCTTTTTGTAATAACTTCCTACCTGAGAAGGAATTTTGCTGTTGCTGTTGAACAAAAAAATCCCCCCAACATGCTAAAACATAAATGTGTGCTATCACCTTAAAGTCATAGGATATCAATAATAAATTAATAAGATAGTTTAGATTGGAAGTCTGAATACTACATGGTGCAATCAACCATCAACACAAGCCCAGCTGTTAGGTTGGTTTGGGTCATGCCCAGTTCTTGTGCCTCAGTGAGTTATTTACCCAGACTAACTTTGATGGGTGTCCACTCCGGGTTAGAAATGAAGGCATGTGAGGGATTTGCTCCATGAATGGAATTTATTGAAGAAGTTAATGAAATTAATAACACAGATCAACATTGAGACAGAAGGCAGCTCTTGCTGAGCAAAGAATTGCAACCATTTTAATACTGCACATTAATCTTACACATTAATTTGATTATATGTAAATTTCAAGACTGTTTTAATGCACAGTGAATTGAGACTGGAAAAAAGTGGCAGTGGTGGGTAGAAGGTGCTGGCAGTAGGGTTCAGTACTTATGAGACAACACATTTCAGCACCTGCACTCCCAGGCTTGGATCTCCAATACCCCAAGGGTTTTGATCCTCAGACCATGACAGGAGGAGTCCATTTTCACTCCTCTCCTGAAAAAAAGTGACTTGAAAGCACTGGTTTTATAGGGTTAAACAGGCCTTATATTTTGCTGGCTTTTTTTTTTTGATTAACCTTTTAACCTGTACACTAATTGCAAGAGGTGACAGGGAGGGAGATTTCACAAAACATGGGTTTGGACAGAAGCCCTGAACCAAAGTAGAGCAGTAGTAACAACTCGTGAGTTTACAGACCTCCAGAAATTATGGGCACATTACACTTCTGGAAAATATATTAGGTGAGGGATAGCTTTATCCCTCAGGTGAGTGTTCAGCTTCTTTAGTGACCCATAACTCAGGAGTGTGGCAGGCATTAGCTCTTTACAAAACATCTTTATCCTTCATGGCTGAGACTGAAGCCGTAGCATGCCGAGTATCTTACTTATTCAGCAGTGATTTGAGTAATTTTATTTTAAACACTGACTTGATGTGGTCAGTATAATGGATGAAGGGAAGAAAAAAAAAAAAGAAAAGTGAGTCAGTAGAAGTGTATCTAATTTTTTATTAAAGATATTGCTGTTGCAATCTGACTGGTACTGTAAGGGAAAATTACACACCCTAAAACAGTTCAGAGAATGGATTTGATGCATAATACAGGAGCCTGCCTGCAGAAGAAGCCATGTCACATAAAACTGTAAATATATCCTTACAAATTCAGACACATTGGGAAAACAGAGGGATTTTTGCACTGTGTGTCTTGAATCAAGAAAAGGGAAATGCATTGACATGTCTGTTTTACCTGTCCTAATCTCTGTTTGCCAATATCAGAGGCCATTCCGTTGTCTTTATTATCACAGTCACTGAAACATTAGAACAGAAAAGAAGTGTCTTCTGTTGATACACGGGAACACCTGAAACTGCTCCTATTCCCAGAAAACAAGTTGGTTGGATTTTAGCATCTAAGGCTCCTTTCTTGACCTTTTTTGTTTTAGGCCAAGGTGCCAGACAAACAATAGTGCTTCAAAAAAACCCAGTAATAGTTCAAGTTCTGAGGGAAGGTAAGTAATTTTTTGGTTAACACATCAAACAGTCTTAGGAAGATCTCTCTCTATGAAATATATAATAATGGATTATACATGTTATAATATATTTATGATATAATAATTCTCATGGTTTTCTGAATTGGATCTTTGAAGGGAAGTTTTGAATCAAAGCTTCTTAGAAAAACCTTAATATTATCAGTGAATAATGAAATTCTCATATTTTTATTTTTGGGAAGGTGCACATATGTAAAGAAAATCTATAAACTCAACATAAATTACCATAAATATTTTTGTTCTACTTAGAAGACTCTTCAATTCAAAATAATACAGAAATAATTTTACAAGTTTAAAATTAATATAATTTGTCAAAAGTGAAATTGAAATTTCTTTATTTAAGTAAAACAGTTCAGTTTGTTCAACTCAATGTAAAAAGCACATTTCCATTTTATTTTCTTAATATATTATTTTCCTCAGACATTTTCCTTTACATATATACCATCAAACTCCAAAAAATCCACTGCTGGGCCAGCCCTAGTTTTGTGGCCAGCCCATTTTTCTGACTTTAAGCTTTACATATTTCTCTCATTTTTCAAAACATTTCACTTATTGAATTATTTTAATTATTGAATTGTTGAATTCTGGTCAGTTATTGAATTTAATCCTGAACACTTGAAGATCCTGTGACTTCCATTACAGGATTGGGAAATATATTTGGTGTTTTAGGTAGTTCAGTGGTCCTCATGCATAGGTGCATTGTAGTTTGTCTATCAAATTAAGGCATGAAAGCTTGGTATCAGTAATTAACAGGAGGGTTTCAGCAATTACTAAAAAAAAATCCTTTTTTTTCCTGTAAAACTTTTTAAAAGCATTTTTACCTCTAAATGTACTCTCAAGAGTTGTCTGTTTTGAGACAGAAAACAAACCGAAGCAAAGCAAAAACAACAAAACAAGCTTGTTTTGACAGTGCAAAACAACATTTTTTTATTATTATTCAATGAGATGAATATTTTCCATAAACATTCTCGCTCTGAACAAAGAGACAATTTCCATTCAAAGCTGTTTAGAGGGAAATGTTCAGAGCAGTCTAAGCAGCCTTAGGTGACTGCCTTTCACTGATGGGTGAAGCGAATGCTTAAGAGATGTCACTTTCAGAAAGCTTTATAGGATCCTTGGGAATGGCAGTCACTTGCTAAATATTAGGCTCTAGTGTTTAATATTATTTTATCTTTGCTTTCTTCCTTTCCTTTTTATGAGTCAGAGCCGTAAAGAAGGAATGTGCACATAGATGTGAAATCTGCTGGATTCAGATCATGCTGGGACTGCGCAGAAATGGAATATCTCAATTTATCTTTTAAGAGATAAACACGAGCTGGATAGATCAGTTATGACACTGTCATATCAACAACATTCAAGGGGCAGCAGAAGATAGGGGATCTTTAATTTTAAGTGATTAATTTTAATGGCATGCAGGCTCACATTAATCTTCCTTGCACTGGCCCCAATCCCACAAGCGCTAAAGTTCACCTCTAGTTTACTCAGAGAGGCAGGAGAGCTGGGGCTGGGTGCAGAGAGCACAGACCTCTGCTCAGGAAAGTTTAGCACCTGAAGAAAAGTCAATCAGTCTTATCACTTTCAAGAAAATCACCTTTTTTTTTTTTTCCTTTTTTTTCTTTTTCCTGACACAATAAAGATCAAGAATTCCTGATTTGTGTGATCCACCCAGCAGTAATTTTCTATCCTGGCAGAACAAAATTTGCTGGGATATAGATTTTTTCAGAATAATTCCCTGGACACAATGCCAGTGTCTCATGGGTTCTACAATGGTATCAATAATCATAGAGGCAATTTTCTTGCAGTGAAATTAACTGTATAAAATTGTAAAAGAACAAGCCACAACAAGCCATATATAAA
Source organism: Ammospiza nelsoni (assembly GCF_027579445.1). NCBI lineage: Eukaryota > Metazoa > Chordata > Aves > Passeriformes > Passerellidae > Ammospiza > Ammospiza nelsoni. The sequence goes on from NC_080635.1 coordinate 111,245,434, forward strand.
GTGTAAATACAGTGAAAGAAGTATGATATCAGACATTCTTCTCAGAGTATCTAGGCGGATGCATTTTGCTAAGCCCTATTAAAAGTCTAGTTTGCAAAACTGAGAGAGTAAATGCACATTTTTTGCTCCTGTGCTCTTCTTTAGCACCAGTTTCTGGAACTGGCTTGTTTTACCAATGAACTATTTTGTCTGTCAGCTTGTATTAAGTCAAATTAGCTCTCATTTCAATAACTGACAAAGATCATCTTTGACAACATCAGTGACCTCACATGTCCTGACAAGGGCACATAGTCAAAGTCTATAGAAAAGGAAGGAAAGTTTTATAAATTGTGTGCCAGAGGAATGTTAGTATTAGGAGAACACTTAGGTTCCTTGCATATATGAAACCCTACATGAGAGCTTTGTGTTTTTAGCTATACTTCATATGTGTTTTGAAGATTAATAGGCAGATAGCTGGGAAGACAGATAGAAGAAACAGGAAGGCAGACAAAGATGAGATAAACAGGAAAATAATTAATAAATTAATTAACTGGTGTTGCAAATGTCCTGCATGTCAACAATTGTAACTAGTTTAAATTTTTTTTCACCATTACTAACGCAGAATTCAGGTGTATTATTTTAATCAGAAAATTTGTGTGTCAGTTTAGGTAGTTCCAAAGTCAATCCCATCATGTGGGATGAAACAGTCTGGAAGCTGTAAAGGCATCAAGGTATTATTCTCACTTGGAGAATTTAATATTGATATTATAGAATTCCTTTAAGTTGAGCACCTCGGTTGCTTTATTGAAGCAAAAGTATGGGACTATTTTTGTAAGATGGAATCCACTCTGGTGCACATGCCCTTCTGGAGAGTTCCACAGAAGTTTGTGCCATGTCTGTGGTACAAAAGCCTTTGTACAGGACCCATTCATGAGGGGTAAATGTCATTTCCAATAGAGTAAGTTGCTCAAGGAGGCAGAGGAATGCCTGTCATTTCTGTTTCTCCTGACTAGACCTGACATTCATCTGGTGGTGTCAGGGATGGTTTAAGGATTGCTAAATGCATCTTCTGTCCTCCCATCATTCAAACAAACAGAATGCCTGATAATCCCTTAACCAAGAAGATGCTTCATAGCAAATGTGATAAAGTCCTCAAAATAGGAGGATTTTAAGACAAAGGCTTTTCTTATCTCTCAATATAGATCCACATATTTATCTTCTCTTTAGAAAGAATGTATATCTCAAAAATTTTTAACTTTCAACACTCAATTCTTTATATTTTTTGTGCTTCTCATATCCCATCTCATTGTTTCAGGGTATATGAAGGGATTGCTCCTTCCATCAAGACATGGTTATCTCAGCCTGGAAAAATTGTTGTGTTCCATAGAAGACCTAACACATTACCATTAACAGATTTGCCTAAAAAAAGATGATATTCTATCTAACAGAAGCTTCAGGATCTGATATGCATCCACAAATGTTAAGGGTTATCTTCTAAGTTTTCTTTAAAATCTAGAAATGGAACAATTAAAGATTCCAAATATAACCTAAAAACATTGTCACACTGATTAAGGGTTAATTATTTTTAAATGAGAATTAAAAATATGGGTCTACTTGGAAAAATGTACATAAACTTTATAGAAATGTTTGATTATGCAGTGCATAATACAGAATGGTATGAAAATCCAGTACAGCTTCATGCTGGAGAAGAGAGATTCACCTACTTTGTGCTTAAGATCAGGTTTGCGAGGGTTGAGGTAGTAGTGCCTTTCTAATTTAATCATGTCACTGATTCCTGACACCCCAGACTTCTAATTTTGTGTGTCTGATTTCTAGTTCACATATAATTGTCATATATCCAAGAATGCAGCTTGACAATTCCCTGCTCAGGGAGCCTGGATTTTTAATATTATGAACTTGGATCTTAAGATATTAATATTCCAGAACTAATTGCAGAAATATTGTATATTCTGCTCAGTATTTAGCATAACTCCTACTGATGGAGATCTGATTGCTCATCACCTTTGAACAAGCATCCAAGACAAGCTTACAAACTTCCCTATCTCTGGAAGTGCTCAGGGCCAGGCTGCACAGGGCTTGGAGCAACCTGGGATAGTGGAAGGTGCCCCTGTCCATGGCAGGGGCTTGGAATAAGCTGATTTCAAGGTCATTTCCAACCCAAACCATTCTGTGATTCCGTAGTTTACCACCTTACACACTTGTCATTGAATATCACAAGAAATGTTCTGTAAAAACCTTAGGAAAGAGTTTGCAATGCACAAAGTTTCACATTCTTTTCAACTGGTGCCTTCAATTTCCTGTGAGTTTACCTAGTTTTTGTTATTTATTATTTATATTCCTGAAGTGAGTGTGACACCCAGAAAAATGTTGACACGTAAATTATTAATTAGGCTAAATCACTTATCAGATTTTGATACATTTGGAGATTCATTTCCTTTCCCCAATTAACCCCTTAACCCCTCAACTACCATTTCATTAAGTAAACAGGAGGGCTGTGTAAACCAGTGAATATTTATTAACAGAGTTGTGCCAATTAGTAAGGAATATATTTTTCCAAGGCAAGGGCTAAACAGCCCTCCAGTCTTCTTTTGTATACCCATGTTTCCATTTCATCTGGATAGTGGAAGTAGCAGGTGTTGAAGGCTAAGTGCTGTATCCAATTTGAGGCTGTTCAAGTCTGCTGATTAGGTGATCACTTCAGATGAAATTTCTCCAAGAAAGGCAAGATTCTTTCATTTTGGTCAGTCTATAAATAGTATTTTTGGTAGTAATATCCTTGCTGAACTTGGCTGCATGACACATCAACAACATCTATTTATGCCAAATGGGCGAATTTTGAAATGATGATCTTCACAATAAAGGAATGTACACAAAATATTGCATAAAAGGGCTCAGTTCCTCTGACAAAGATCAAATAAAACTTGGTTGGTTGATCTGTCCATGCCTATAGGGTATTAGTGATTATAATATTGTGCTTTAATGGACTATGGACCCAATTTACATAACATTAACATGTCATCTACATACTCTTTATGGAATAAAAACCCAGTGATTCAGACAGAAAAAATATCTAAGATGCACTCTTCAAGCTGATTTTTTTTGCTCTTCAGCTTGCAGCTGAGAGTTTTGACTTTACCTGTTCCCTCTGGAACCCAAAAGCAGAGCAGGAGGATCACTGCAGCCCCAGCCCCAGTACTCTCAGTGGGACAATGCCCATTAAGAAACCATCAAACCCAACCAGCATTTCATTTGCACAGAAATGACTCTTTGAATAAAAGTGTGAATGTATTAAAATGTTCCCTTTTTTGAGAAATTTCTACTTTTCTGTGTTTCCTACCTGGAGAATCTTTGGCATGATCAGATACAGAAATTTTTAAGTGTCCTCACAATAGTCCTGTACTTTTGCTTTGCAGTTTGGGGAAAAGGAATGGGGGTGACAGAATTGTGGCTCAGCCACAATGCAGATTTTCTGTGTGACACTGACAATCACAGAGACCATTTAGGCTTTCCTGTTCAAGAAATAAATGTCAAGAAACCCTTTATTAAATTCCTGGCAAGTCTTGCTCATTTACAGCTTTGGGAAGGAGTGACCAGATGTCCTAAAATTCTGAGGTGCTCAGTAAGGTCCCAGTGCTGCTGGCTTGGCCCTGGAGGCCTGAAACATGGGAGGAATCCACAGGAGTCACACAGAAGCTGCCCAAGGCTACTGAGTCTCCTCTGAGCTAAAAATAAAATGGGCACCTCAGGGAAATGTCTTATGATTTAATCAACCTGTGTATCTATAATAGCTCTGATGATAACCAGAAAGGGGAAATATCAGGGCCAAAGTGGTATCATTCTAACCAGGACACATTCTGTGCCCAGGATGAAGGTCCACTTATTTATAAGCACAAAACCAAAATAATTTTATAGTTCAGACAGGAACTGAGAAATTTGGATACTAGGCCTTCCTGATCTGTGTTTGGGACCAATTCATTTTATGAAATACCTGAAGCATTGCAGTCCTTCTATTGGAAAAGGAATGAAGAAAGAAGGAAGAAGGAAGAAAGAAGAAGGAAGAAGAAAGAAGGAAGAAGAAAGAAGAAAGAAGAAAGAAGGAAGAAGAAAGAAGAAAGAAGAAAGAAGAAAGAAGGGAAAAGAAAGAAGGAAGAAGGAAGAAGAAAAATAAGGAAGAAAAAAGAAAGAAAAAGTTTTAAAAAAAAAGAATTTAGGACCAGTGGAGAGGACCTTCTTCTAGTCATGGACAGAAAGTTCAGGAAAAAAGTCAAAAGCAGACTTTTTCTTCTGATATTCCCATGACAAAATAAACAAAGGAAGTTTTGCCAACACCTTGGATTTGAACTCAGAGCCAACACTGCTTGAGAACCTTGGCCAGACAGACTCTTCATAACATTAGTTGGCACTGTCCCCAAAAGTTTGGTTTGTGTTCTTGGCTCTGCCATTTCTCACAGACAAACCTGGCAGAATCTGCTGACTCAAGGTCACTAAAAGAGACTGCTTCAATTCATTTAGAACATCCAACCAAGGCCAGGTTAGGTGGGATATGGAGAAACCTGTTCTAGTGAAAGGAGTCCCTGTCCATGGCCTGAGGTAGGAACTGGATGAACTTTAAGGTTCCTTCCAACCCAAACCATTCTGTGATTCTGTAATAGGGTTGGTGTACATCAGGACCTACAGATCTGTGCATGAACACAAACCCTCCCAAGTGAAGCCTGCTGCAAGGGGCTGCATTATCTGTATTGTATTATACATGGTGATAGTTTATCCACAGGGATAATGACCAAAACAAAAAGATCTGGTTGAATAAATAATAAGTCTGAAAGTTAGCGCATTAGAATTGTGACATTGAGTATTAAACTGTCAATGGAAGGGTCAAATGAGCTGGGAGGTGCCACGTGGCAGAAGCTGTTTGAGGACAGCTAAAAGACAGTTCTAACAAGGCAGAAGGGTAATCCTGGATACAAAGATGACCTGAGACAGGGCATAGTCTGATAGACCAAACATCTGTGATTCAGGATGCTTTGATAACCACTGAAAAAGAAGAGTGCAAGAAACTGAGCAGATGGCTGTAAAAGTAAGAAAACAAGGCAAAATAAGAGTTTCTTTGTTGAAAGAGTGAGTTGAAAAACAAATTTTCTGAAGAAAAGAACTGTGAAAATCATAGGTAGAAAAGGAAAAAAAATAAGTGGAACAATTCTCTTGTACAAAAAGAGATTTTGAGACAGTGGCAAAAATCCTAAGAAGAAATGGTGTACAGCTGGTTGTGAGAGAACAGAAAAAGGGAAGTTCTTTGGACAGAAGGAGGAACAGAAGATACAGATTGTGGTTCACGGAGTTCATGGTAGCTCCACAAAGCCATGTGTGGCTCTGGAATTTTGGGGAGAATTACAAGACCTGTCAAGTGGGTAGAGAGAATAAAAGACTGGGTCTTCTGCCAGGAGAACAAGGCACACAAGGCACACAAGGAGTAAAATATAAACTGTGAGAGAACATACATTTATCTGTTCCCCTGTATTTTCTGGGCCCTTGATGGGGAAAAAGAGACATGGATTAATCCATGTGTGCTTTCTAGACTAGAGACATGTATGAGGTTGTGGGGAGGTATGGTTTGACCTCTTCTCCCAGGCAACTCATGATAGCACAAGGGGAAATGGTCTAAAGATGTGCCAGCAGAGGTCTAGGTTGGATATCAGAAAAAATTTCCCCACTGAAAGAGTGGTCAAGCATTGGAACAGGCTGCCCAGGGAGGCATTACCATCCCTGGGAATGTCCACAAAATGAGTAGAGTGATATAGTTTAGAGGGCATGGAGATAAATGGTCTTAAGGTTGGAATTGATGATCTTGAAGGCTGTTTCCCACCTTAGTGATTCTATGTTCTCTGAGGAAAACACCTGATGTCTAACATTGGTCTAATAACTGTGCTCATAGCTCTGATCATGCTTCCTCTGGTGACAAATGTTTGAGTTCTGTCCCATTTTTAACACTGATGCCAATATTCTACTATTGCTATTAGTGTCTACTGGGGGTATTTTGACAACCCAACACAAGCTGCTGACTTTGAAAATCTGATTAGCATGTTAATTTCAATCATTTGCACACCAATAAACCTTTGTACTTTTTCAGAAGGATAACATAAATTGTCCCCTGTATTGCAAGCAGCATATCTACAACAATTCACCACCACCACCACCATACTTGTTCTGCTTTACAAACCAAACCCTTGATATAGATTTCAAAGAGCTTTCATGTAAAATCCTTCTTGACCTTGTTGCATTGTCAACAGAAAACAACCTTTATGTACAGTCTCTGGTGGCTTTCTTTTTGTTTCATATTTTTTTTAAACATCAACATGTAATGATACAAAAGGATTTCTGATAATGTAATTTTTTGACTAGCAGCAAAATAGCTGCCACTTCACACCATTGAATATTATTATTATGTGTTTATTATCTTGTCATCTTTTCTATCTTTTTTCCCTCTTTATAGAAAAGGTTTTTTCTAATATCCTTTTAACTGCAAAACATTCTCAAGCCCTTTTTGCGGTTGCTTGGCCTCCACTTATTTTTTCTGTTAGCAGGCAAGGAAGAGAGAAATAAAAAGGCTCCTGGTTGTTCCTAGAAAGAAAGTGTGTCTTTTAGTCAGAGCAGGAGTGGAAAAAAGTGGGCTCTTGGGCTCCAATCCATTCTTCTGTGAGTTAAGGACTTCATTTCACTCACTTTAGTTTGGATTAAGGCTGTGTGTTTGTATTTCTGTGATGACTGCAGCAGCACCGACCCATTCAGGCTGGGGCCTTTCAAGTGGAATGAAATGCATGATTCAAATCCCTTGCTCCATCAGAGCTTTGTGTGGGGGTCTGTCGTGCACAGCAGCGACGTGAGGAGTCTTTGAGCTGAGCTGAGCTCAGTGGAATTGTGATAGTGCAGGTCTCTGCCCAGGTGGTTTACCTCATCTGATGCACATTTTCTCTATCTTACACTACCACTGCAATTCCTTTCTGTCTTCTCTTTCCCCTTTCAAATCAGGACAGATTCTTGCCATTCATTTGAGCATTTACCTTACCACAGCGCTTCAGTGGTGCAAGTTTGGTAATAACCCCACTGCATTTGAAGACATCAGCTCCTTCTGCCAAAAAAGATACAAAGAAATCAGAAAAAGATGTTTAATCAGAAAAGGATGTTTACATGCATCAAATTGCTCATATAGGAATTGTTCTTTATAACAGAACATATGTGTTAGGTGAGGTTGAAGGTCCAGCCAACCTATCACTTCATAGAATCACTAAGGTTGGAAAAGACCTCCAATATCATCAGATACAATCTTTGCCCAAACTCCACCATGTTCACTAAACCATATCACAAAGTGCCAATTTTGAACACATCCAGGGATGGTGAGTCTGCCACTTTCCTGGAGAGGCTGTTCCAAAGTTCAGATAAGCCTTTTGTTCCTAAACAGAGAAATTCTGGTGCATTTCATGTCCCAAGGTCAGAACTCTCCTGGGAAATTTGTACCCTTGGTTTGAGATGCCATCCTTCTCCAGAAGCTGCTGTACCCAGGAGTGAAAAAATAGAGGCAGAATCAGTACTTTCAGCATATTTCTCTCATAAATTTGGTGCTTTCCCTTTGCTTCTTAACTGTCTTCTTTCCAACCAAGTGGCTTAATTCATAGGGTGACTTGTTACCTTTTTCTTGGTGGGGACAGCTTTTTTTCCCATAATTCAGACCAAAACTAAACTCAGTTTTCAAGGCTGTCTATACCAGTGACTTCTATGTTCCCTTGAAAAAGTGGGGGAACATGGTTCAGATTCCTTCAGGCTATAAACAGACCAGGAATTGAACCTACACCTTGGTATATCAGTTCCAAGGATTAAATTCTTCTGGTGACCCATTTAGTGGAAGAACTAGACCCACAAATGCAGCCCTTGCAGGGATGTGGAGAGTGAACAGAGGTTTTAACTAAAAATTCATGATTTTGACCCAAAAGCCATGATTTGGCTTAGTCCAGAATGTCAGTGCAACTGCTTTTATCCCTTTCCTTTTTTTAATTTTTTCTTTACCCACAAAGGGAACAAACAATGCCCAGACCAAGATCCACCATTATTAGCATCTGCGGGAGGTCTGCAGCCTTTTCTTTTGTGCTGTAAATGCTATTAAATATTTCCTTTTATGTGTTCCACATCTTCTAAAGCAACTCACTCTTAAAGCAATAAAATTTGGAGGGGAGGGGACAACCGACCCCAAACAAGGAACCATTCTGTGTAGAAAGGGCCACAGTCCTGTTAATTCAAATGACATTTTGACAGTAGCATGCTGTCAGCCCAATGGTTTGACCTATACAACAACCTCTAATTATTACTAATTAAAGAATTAATTATTCATGGCAGCACGCGCTATTAGCATAGCAGAGATGTGTTGGAATATGAGTTATGCGCGGTTTATGAATCTTCAGAAAATAGATTCTTTAATAAATTAATAAAGGGGCTCTGGGGTTTCATTAAAAGGTGGCTGGAGGGGTTGCAAGCCAGTTTCCAAGGAGACCACAGGTGGTTTGCTTGGATTTTTTTTTTAGTTAAACTTGTTTGGACCAGATGATTTCCCTTCCCCCCTCCCCCTCTCCCTCTGTCCTCACTGCTCTTTCCTCAGGCAGCAAGGAGAACATTTTAATGAAACCCCTGTTGTCCTCATATCACTTTGATCCCCGTGTGGTCTCCAACCTCCATGTTGGCCAGTTGGAGGATAGTGCAGTTGTTTAGGTTTTTTTTTCCTTTTTTTTCCTATTCTGTTTTTTTTTTTTTTTTTCTTTTTTTGATTGAAAGCTCCAACCAGCTCCACCATGAATAAACAACAGAAATTATAAAAGCACACAGGTAAAGGAGAATAGAACAAACAAAGGAGAAAATAAAGGAAATTGCATAAATTCAAATGAAACCATCAGGATTGGAGCAGAGTTAATTACCTTGTTTTCTGTCTGAAGAGGAGATTTGGTGGTTGTTCTTGTTACTATTTTTATATCCATGTTTGTTTCTAACATGATATTTTTTATTCTTTGGGCTGGTTTATAGATGTTATTGTTACTATAAAAACAGGAGAGAGAACATTTTTCTCTTCTTTTAATTTTTTTTGTTTTCATTCTGTCATGACCAATGTTTCCCAACATTTATTTCACTCTAATAATGCAGAGGATGATATTACTACCTCCCACTACTGCTAACTAAACAGTGATATAAATAGCAATAACAATGCTTCCAAGCTTTTTCTCCGACTTCCAGATCGCATTAAAATTCCATCCTTGATTAAGAAAAGCCTCAACAAAATAGCAGCTACATTAAAAGGATAACATTAAACAGTTCTGCCTCATTTTATGAAAGTTTGTCTTCCATCCAGTGAAGGGCATAACCACCAAATGGAGTAATCGTTGCTGCTACACAGATTCCCACCACAATTACCAGTACTGCTGTCAGGGGCCAAGCAAGTCCATCATCTTGATGCTTCTGGGCTCCAGAAAGATGATCATGAGGGAGGATTCATTTCCTGTGCTACTGCTCACCAAAATGTTAGGAAAAGGACATACTATTGGAAGTGATCCATCCCATCTAGCTGAGACACTGCTGTAAGGAAAAGAGAAGTCACCTCCACAGGCCATAGGGAAAATTTGGTGGTTTAGGCACAACTTTTCAATAAGGTGCAAGATGAGTCTCACACCTTGTACCTTCAAGTTCTTGCATGAAGCCCATCACTTCTCATTCAGTTGAAACACAGCTTCAGAGAGACTCTGCTATTTCTTAGTTTCAGATAGCACTTGAAGATTAATTTATTTGTATTCTTGGCAATTATTCCACAAAATATCTATTGTAGAGGTTATGTGTTCTTGTATTAATTCCTGTTGTATTTAGGAAGGAATTCTCACTCTGTGAGGGTGGTGAGGCCCTGGTACAGGCTGCTCAGAGAAGCTGTGGCTGTCCCTGGATCCCTGGAAGTGTCCAAGGTTGGAGCAAAAACCTGGTCTGGTGGAATGTATCATGGTTTAGGAATGATATTCTCTGATTTAGTGTTCCCACTTAAACCACTCCAAGCCATGTGTTGCTCACTCACTCCCCTCTCCCCTTACGCTGCAGAGGGCTGGAGAGAATTGGAGGCACAGAAGGTGAAGAGAGTGGGTTGAGGTGAGAACAATTTACTGGGAACAGCAGTGAGGTAAGCAAATGAACAGTAACAGCCACAATACTGTGATGACAGAGGGTACAAGAAAGGAAATGTTACTGCTCAACCCTGGGGAACCCCCAAAACCAGAAAATACCTGACCTCTCCCACACTACCCCAGCCTGGAAGGAAACCTGGGTCCCCTTCCCAGAAAATGATGAGAGGATGTATAGAATCACCGCCAAGTCCTGACCATCACCCTCTCCTTCCTGGCTACTGCAAAAATTAACCCTCTCCTGGCCAGAATAAGGATAAAAATGTCCCTGCCCAAGGCAGAGAGCTGGAACTAGATGGTCTTTAAGGTGCCTTCCTACCCAAACCATTCCATGATTCTGTGATTTTTAGGGGCAATGATCACTTATTACTACATCTGCATGCACTGTCTAAAGCAATAAAATTTCAATCTCAGGGGAAGCTGTGGCTGCTCTGATAATCCAGCTATATTTTTCTCTTGTCTTTTTGATCCTTTTCACTTTACAGCAGAGACTCTAATAAGGAACTGAGGTTCCACTTTGCTATGTGTGGTATGCACATATAAATGGGATCACATTACAACCTTGCAGCAGTTGGATAAACTTGATCTCCCTGTGTCTGTTTGGCAAACTGACAGGCAAAACCCATTCCTGTTGAAGACAGATCTTTCAAACAGTGTGGATGATCCCAAGCAATTAACCTAATAGGTCATAAAATACCAATTCCAAGACCCTAGAATTACGAATAAAACACTGTGTTTGGAACAGACCAGTTATTTAAGATCAAGTTCCCACAGAAATGTATCAAGTGTCACGCTACATATTTTGGAATAACTCCTCAAGTCTAGCAAAGAGTTCTGTGGTCAAATTTGCCAGTCAAAATGTATTCAGGTTATGATATCAATATCCCAGTAATAATACCAATACCATTTAGACCAATAGCTCAGCAATAATACCAGTAACCAAAGTCAGCTGGGATATCCCAGTTTATTCAAATAAAAGCAAAATTGTGCATCTGGTGCCCACTTCCCAGATAAGCATATGAAGCTTTAGAGAAAAGAAGTGCATCTTATTTTGCCCTGAGAAAAAAAGTGAAAAACTTTTGGTTTCAAATGAAAACACATGCTGAAATTTCCATGTTAAAATATGCAGGATAATTCTTGTTTTCCTATATGGATTAAGTCCCTGTCCTGAACAAGATATCTGTCTGGGATTCTTTATAATAATTTTGCTCTTGGCAAGTTTAGAAATAAGATCAGGACATAATTCAGAATTGAGTTCCTAATCCAAATTGGGATTTAAAATGTAAAAAGGAAAAGTCTCAGTTTAACCCAGACATAGGTGATGCTGCTACACCGATCACCTGAAGTTTTAATGAAGTCTAAAGCAAATTGACTGAGAAGATTCTCAGAAAACCCGGCCAATTTTATTTAAATACCTTAAAAATAATTTATATGCTTAACTTCAGGCACAAAGGTTTGAAAACCTAATTGGCTCAGCCAATATTAAACAGAAAAATTAGCATTACACTTTTCTGTCTATTGCAGAATCCAGTTAACAGAATCCAGCACAGATTGAGATATTTTTTTCCAAAGTCTGGTATAGATTGTAATTGTTGATTTAGTCTCTGCCAAGGTTTTGGACAAATCTGCCTGGCAGTCATCAAAAAAAATGACCAAGAACAGGCTGAGAGTTCACACACGAAAACCCAGGATGCTGCATGCTCAAAAGAGATCCTTACAACACCTTTACCTTGAGTAAAAAGAAAGAAGTAATTGAAACAAAAATATTTGACTGGACAGGATGGCTTGAAAATATTCCCTGCTCATTTTTCTTAGAACTTTTAGAATAGTTCTAGCTTTTTTACATTAGTGAGATATTTAAATTTTTCATAATTTTGCAAATATTTTTTCATAGTAAGTCATCTATAGGAAATATTTCCTTTAGAAAAGGACTGAGAAAAAAAAAAAGTTTAATTATATAAAAAAACACAGACATAATTCTGCACTTCTCATTAAATACATACTCTACAAATCTGTGGACAGGGGACAAAGACATAAGAATATGTGCAGGGATGATCAGATTTGATAATTTAAGGAACAATATTAACATTTTAATTTACTTTTTATATTTTGTTTTGGTCCATCACATGACCAGTTTCAGTTTCCTCTGAACCACTTAGTAATATTTATTTCCTTCACTCTGTTCCTCACTTGTCTTTGAGATACATTTTCCACCTGCCAGTGGAACACTTTCAACACTGGTGACTGAAAAATATCTCTGGGTTTTTCAGGACAATATTTGGAAATGTCACAGTGATCCTTACTCCTTCATATATTTTCCTCTTTCCTCCAGATTTATGTGCTGGGATTATTTATTTATGGTTTCATCAGATATTTTCAATCAGGTTTCTTTAATGGAGGAAGGAATTCCACTTGCTTCCTCATCCCTCTTGTGTTTTGCTTATCAGTTTGTGCTTACAGATTTATATACTAGAAGCCTTTTTTCTATGTATTATGAACATTTTTCCCCTCAAACAGATATTTTTATTTGTCCTTTTTTTCCCCTGTTCTTCTTTATGTATTTTTTAAATGTTATTGCAGCCTAACGAAAACACTATTTTTATTTCCTGGAGAATTTCAACATGCTTTATTTTGGGTTCACTAGCCTCAAAATATATGAATTTTTTATAGAATTTTTCTCTGTCCAGCTCATCTGCCCAAAAGCAAAGGTCTGGAGTGATCTGCAAGCCCAGCTGTGGGGCAAATAGGGATCAGCTATGGCTCAGCTTTAACTGAGAAACAATTGTCCAAACAGTTCAATCAGGGCTATTATGGAGCTGCTCATTTAACAATGATCTGGACTGGAACATGAAATAAGGAGAAATAAATGGATACCAAAACACTGAAGTTAATTACTAACACAAATGGATGTTTACTAATATATATTGTAGAAGCAGTTTTCACTCTAGGAAAATATTATCAGACCCTATGGGCATCCATTCCCTACTTTTTTTTTTTTTTTCTTTAATGAGCTCAGGAAAGATTAAAGCCCTAATTAAACACATATTTTATTTCTGTATTTAGGGTTTTGTTTTGTTTTTTAAACTACATCCTTTTAATGTAAAACCGACATTCTGGCATTGCTCATATGCCCAGAAGAATTAGATAATCAACAGCAGTTTATAATAAGAGTAAGCCAGAACAGACCATGAAGTTCAATAAAAAAAGGGATATTTTTCTTCACAAGGTTTGGAGAGATCAGATTTTCTTCCGGGTTTGGAGTTTTATTCTACAAGTCAGGTTGAGAATTGCAAATGTATTACACTTCGAAACCATTTATTTTAACTGCAGTGAAAGTTGGGAGCCAATTGGTGACAGACACAATTTAAAAAGTACATATTAAAGAAATCAAAATTTAATTAAAATGAAATTAAATCTGAGCAGGATAGTGACTCCGCATATAGACAACTACATCCAACGTAATCATTGAGCTGTGACTCAGCTCTCCTAACTCCAGATATGTATGATATTTGTTCCCATGTGAGCATTTTGAATCCCAGTTTTGGTCTAAGAGTGAGTTAATTCAGTCAATAGAATGGGAAAAATGTCACAATGAATCCTGAAGGAAGACTCCACATTCACACAGCTGAGCTGCCCTCCAAAATTTGCCTCAGTGCCACTCACAAAAGTGGGGCAGTGTGGAAACACCTGTGAGTGACTAAAAAAGTGATGCTTGAAACCAACATCCTCAGAGTAGAGCTGATGCTTTAAAGAAGTTAAAAGGAGATGAGGTAAATGGCTGAGATTTAAAAATCCATTTTTGTGGCTGATGGAGTTAGCTGAAGTTGATCCCACTCTTCCTGTCCCAAACACCATCATATCCTATTGGCACGTGGGTGGAATAGGCAATGTTGGAAATTCCTAACATACCAGTAAAATGATGGGTAAATGTATTTGGACTGTGGATAAGGAATAGAAATGCTGCCTGTAAATAAGCAATAGGAAGTTCTAAGAACTTCTTAGATGAAATAATTATTCTGTTACCCAAACCATGCTGTTCGCTTTGGTGATGAATGAGGAAAGAGAGGACTTCAAGGAGACCTCCCAGTACATCAAGAGAACATTAATACAGCTGTAAAAGGAGTTTTTGCTAGGGCAAACTCTGCCAGAACAAGGGGGAATGACCTTAAGCTGAAGGAGGGTAGATTTAGGTCGGATATTGGGAAGAAATTCTTCCCTGTGAGAGTGGGGAGAGCCTGGCACAGGGTGCCCAGTGAAACTGTGGCTGTTCCTGGATCCCTGGAAGTGTCCAAGGCCAGGCTGGACAGGGCTTGGAGCAACCTGGGATAGTGAGAGGTGTCCCTGCCCATGGCAGGGAGTTGAAATGAGATGAGCTTCAAGGTTCCTTCCAATCCAAACCACTCTCTGATCCTCAGATTTGGTGGGATGAGATTCTGGAGCAGCCTGACCTTACCAAAAACCTGTGGACCATTCTCATAGTAGTACTGCCCAACACCAGCAGTGGATTAAAAGTGAAGAACAGCATGGACTCTTCTGACTGTGTAAGCCTATGTAAGAGCTGGTACCAATAATGTGCCTGTGGGTGAATTACAGCTGTTTATTGTGGACATTATTCCTGATATTGTGTCAAGAAGTGCTCCTTTTTGCTCCTTTTAATGTGTAAGAGCCACAAAGTAATCAAAATTTCTCCAAAGATTTTGCATCCTACAAAGTTTAAACTCTCATCTTATTTCACAGTGCGTAAGCTTTTTTTCCTTTAAAAAAACCCAACCAACTCTTTCTATAAATGAATGCAAAGCACAGTAAATATTTGAAAGAATGTCAATGCATGGAAATTATTTACCTTGCAATTCATATGTGGTAGCTGGAAGAAAATTCTCAGAATTTCTGTAAGGAATTTTCAGAGAGGTGGTAAGGCCATACCTTTTCACAACCACAACTTTTTATAGAAAGAATTCATAATTTATCCATTTACACAAATATGCAGGAGAGATCCATGAAGCTATCAAATAATTCTTCAGTGCATTCCCACTTACTAATGTGTTACCCAGGCAATGTCATAGGCAAGACATGAAAAGTACTTTTATTAAAGTCAAACACTTTATTGGAGGATCCAAATATTAAAAGTAATCAGCAATACTTTTCCTGGCTCTGAAAACAGCTTAAACTAATGTTAGTGGAAACACCTCTGTCACTGAATCACTGGACCAGATGGATCACTCAGCAACTGTCCAGGTACTAAACTTTTATGTAGAGCACTAAAACCACAGGGGATGCAGAGCAAGAGATATAAATTATGAATAATTTTATTTCCCTATACAGATAATTAAATATAAATAGCTCTGATGACTCCAGTGCTGTACCTAGATGGCTCACACCAGATGAGCATCCAGAGTCTTCTTACACCTGAGGAAAAAAATCTGAGTCAGCTCTCTCTGACTTGACTGTGAGACCTCAGGTCTAATACAGCAGGTTTAAATCCAGATTAGCTCTGTGTAAAATGGGATCCAAACTGGCTGTGGCTGAGGGATTTACCTCATGGTCCAGTTGAGTTTGATTTGCCCACAATGCCTCTGTTTCTTAAAATATTAATGGAAATGGAAAGAGAAGATTCTTGCTGTTCTTAACTGCAACCACTAATGAAAACAACAGTGGAGAGAAGTGCCAAGGCTGAGGGATAAAGCTTCTGGGATAAGACATGACAGTTATTATTAATCTACACAATATTTGTGATTTGTTCCTATTACTACAGGTTCTGTGATGTTTCCGTTTTGCTTTGTGCTGCATTTCCTTAGCAAGAACATCCTTCTCCAGAATAGAAGTTATTTAACTCACATGGATTCCACTTAATGTCCTCCATAGGTGCAACACTGGATGGAAACTCACCTGGAAGTTGACATTTTAGCTATCACTGCACTGAGGATAATATTCATAACTGAGGATTATCTGCCAATACATTTGTTTTTCTATCCACATGCTGGTTTTTTTCCTAAAGAGGGAAATTTTCCTCAACAACAGCATATGCTGCTTAGTGATGGTCAAAAGTCCAAAAGATCTTGACTTCCTGTAGTAAGATTGAAAGATATTAGCCACACTCAGATAAAGAAATTGTAAGACAAATTCTTAATATTTTTCCCTCTAAATAGAACGTGCAGTATATTAGCCATTCCATAAGATCCTACAGGGAAGGTGCAGAGAGATTAAGCTGAACATTTATACCACCCAAAAAAGAGACTTGAACAGACATGGAGGCTGGTCTCTTCTCCCAGGGTATGAGACTGATATATGACATCAAATACTTAGATTTGTCTTGGAATTTTAGTTGCAAACACTGGTTACACATAGTAATCATTATAAGGATGTTATTCTGTCTATCTCTGTGCTCTAGATAGAACTAAGTTTTGTGTATTTCTTTTACTTTCTGAGAAGCTTTTTTACAATCAATATTCATTCAACCAAGTGCTCTTATAATAAAGGGAAGGGGTGGATAAGTGTTGGATAAGTGTGGATAATACCTAAATGAGATACTTTATAACTAGAGTCACTTGAATTCTCTAATTAATTTATTTAAAACTTCCCATTTCCATTGAGGGAGTTGTATTAGATCCTCAACTTGACCTTTCTCTGCTTTACATTTTGCCCTCCTTCTGTTACCCTCACACTAATCCTGGTGGCTGATCCCCTCTTTTGTCGCACTGTCACAGGTTTATGGAATCATCAGACATGCCCAAAACTCTCCTTTCTCCCACCTCCCAATAATCTTAAACATTGATAGGATTTCACACAAGCTTTTCCAATAGATGTCTTCAAATGCTGCTGAATTTCAGCCATGCTGTGAAGGCTTTTCCCTGCCTTTCAGGGTGGAACGCACTCAATCCATCCTATTTTTTACGATGTGCTGTTGTCCCTTTCAGACCCTGCTGGAGGATCTCAATGCGTGGCACAGCTCCTCTGAATGAGCCTGTTGTCTGAGGGGGAGAGACAATGGGCCTTATTTAATGAGATTAGTTACAATAGGAAAAACAGCTAAAAGGAAGAAAAAAAAAAGGAAAAAGGAAAAAAAAAAAGAAGCAGCAGTTATAGCAATTGGAGTGACTGTTAAACCATTCTTTTATGCAAGCTTGGCACCAGCCATACCTTTTCCTGGACATTTGCCAACATCCTTCACAGTTTAGACTCAGTCGTTGATTTTTTTTTTTGTTACAATTTCCGCTCGACTTTACAGTTGCATGGCCCATGGTGTAATTCATTTCCGCTGTGAAAATGCTCCAGTATATTAACACTTCTGCCTGCTTGTAACTTGATCAAAGCCCACGTATCTGCTTTAATTTACTCTTAACGGTGGCTTTTTTCTTTTTTTTTTTTTTCTTTTAGGTAAGGTAGATTTATTTCAAGCTGTGTCACCGCTGAGAATGGGAACCTTGTTTTCAGCAGAGAACCAACAGCAAATCCACTTAGGGAATATGTTCAGATATGGAGGAACAACTGCAAATGCAGCTGTCCCACGAAAATATCCTGGTGCTCTTGTCAAGGACATGGGCACCTTTCAGAAGGTGATTTTTTCTGTACTGCTACCTCTAAGCAGCTGTCTATGTCACTGGGTGGGAAAAGCAATATTTATATATAACTTGATAATTGGCATTGGGAGTAGTTACAACTAATTTATTTCCTTTTCCTCAGTTTTCTTGGAGAAAACAGGCTGAAGCCTTTAGTGAGAAGCCCAGTAGTCAAGTGCCTCCTCTTTGAAACAGGACATGGATAGACTCAGAACTACAGGGAAAAATCAGTGGGTTCACTCCGATGGTGAGAGACACAACTTTCAGCTAATAAAAAAAAATTAAGCAAATAGAGAATCTTCCCAGAATATGAAAATTATGAAATTTAGCACTTCCAGGATGAAGGTTGCCAGCTTACAACTACTCCTTAAGAAAATTTTTTTGAAGATCTGATAGCATGGAATCACAGATTCAGAGAAAGGTTTGGGTTGGAAGATATTTTATCAGTGTATTCTCTCATTCCACTCCCTCTACCATGGGCAGGGACATCTTCCAATAGACCACATTGCTCCATGATCCATTCAATCTGGCCTTGAGCACTTACAGGGATGGGGCAGCCACAGCTTCTCTGGGAAATTTGTACCAGGGCTTCACCACCCTCACAGCCAAGAATTCCTTCCCACTATCCCATCTATCCCTGCCCTGCGGCAGTGGGAAGTCATTCCCTTGTCCTGTCCCTCCATCCCTTGTCCCCAGTCCCTCTCCAGCTCTCCTGGAGCCCCTTGAGGCCCTGGAAGGGTCACTAAAATGTCCCTTTGACCTTCTCCTTTCCAGGCAGGACACCCCCAGCTCTCAGCCTGTCTCCAGGGCAGAGGGGCTCCAGCACTCAGAGCATCTTTGTGTTCTCCCCTGCACTGGCTCCAACAGCACGTTGTAGTTTGGTTTCCATAAAAAAAACCAACAACCTGAATTATTTCTCAGTCCAGGTGATCACCTAAAGTTCAAAACCTAGAAACAACAACAAAATCAGACTCGTATTTCTACATCACATAATTTTTAATGGACTCTGCAGTTTCTTTTTCCTTCCTCTGATCTGCACTCTGGCAGCAAAAATCCACCCACAGGAATCAACCCCAGCTCCCATTGACAGAGGTATCCAGCAGCAAGAGTTGGCTGCAGCTCTCTACCACCACATCAAAACCCTCCTGCTGAACTGCTCATGAGGTTTTCCCTTGTCTCCATGTACTTTACAGTCTTCCAGTCCCAGGCTGCCCAGCCCTGAGACCAAGGAGCTGGGAAAAGCAGACAAGGATCTACAGTCTTGCAGGAGACATGAGGGGCTGAATCATGCTGAGTTCAGACTAAACCACTGGATAATTGCACTGTCTTATTACTGAGCAGTTTCCAAAAACTTACAGTTTGGCCAAATCTGGGAAGGTTTCACATGAACAACATTCCTGATCTTGTTTTAAGTGATTCCTCAAGCAGGACTAATAATATCTTCATGATTCTTTCTTCTTGTTCTTTTGAATAGTAAGGTCTTTTAGTATAAACATTTCAGAAGATTAAAAAATAAAAAAATCAGACTCTCTACCCTTCAAGAGGAAAAAGGCTAAAACCAAAATTAAAAGCAAGCAGCTGGATGTAAACTCTGGACAAATAATTTTCTAGCCAAATATTTTGACTTTGGCACAAATACAAATAAATAATTGTAGATTTTTATATTAGAGTGCAATCTAATATGATTCCCATCTACGCTTATCCTAAAAACTGAGAAATGTCTCAGATTCTTATTCACTTACATTAAAGACTACATCTCTTTCAAGTATTGGTAAGATGTGGAGAAGACAGCTAGAATTAGGTCTTAATTCCCATAGGTGGTGAATCTGTCCCTGAACAGATAAATTATCTTAAGGTACCTCCTTGGGTTGATTAAGGTGGGTTGTTGACTGTGGTTTATTAGAATCACAGAATCATGGAGTGCTTTATGTTGGAATGGATCTTAAAACACCTTGTTCTACCCCCTGCCGTGGGCAGGGACACCTTCCACTATCCCAGGTTACTCCAAGCCCTCTCCAGCCTGGCCTTGGACACTTCCAGGGATGGGGCACCCACAGCTTCTGTGGGCAATCTGTGCCAGGTCCTCATAATCCTCTGAGTAAAGAATTTCCTCCTAAAATCCTGTATAAACCTACCCTCAGTCTGAAGCCATTCTCCTCTGGCCTATTACTCCATGTTCCTGAAAACAGACTGTCTTCACCTTTCCTGTCAGCTCCTTCAGGTACTGGAAGGGCACATTCAGGTCACCCTGAAGCTTTCTCTTCTCCCAGCCAAAGAATCCCAATTCTCACAGCCTTTCCTCATAGTAGAGGTGATCCATCCTTCTGAAATTCTCAGTGGTCGTGTCAGGTCCATGTCCTTTTGTGTTGGGATCCCGGGGCTGGGGGCAGCTCTGCAGGTGGGGTCTCACCTGCCCAGGGCAGAGGAGAAGATTCCCCCCTCCCCTGGTTCCCATAGCAGGTGGGTTTCTGGGTTCCAGAGCACAGATAGGGCATGGCCAGCTCTCACCCACCAGCACCTCCAAACATCCCAAATACCCCAAGTCCTCCTTGACACTTCAGCTCTTGATTCATTCCCCATCCTGCAGAGGACTTATCCTGATATTGCCTGGTGCATTTTTAAAGTTGCATCTTGGGGAATTCGTAGGTGACACCCACAAGCTGCTCATATGACCGACAACTGTATGGCTGCAAAGAAGGAGGGACACTGGGAGAAAATAAAAATCTGTATTTCTGTGCAGTCACCATGTAAATATGAATTGGAGCGTTAATATGATGGTACCATAAGGACATTAATTCAGCATAGTAAACTTGTTCCATTGCATTGTTATTTTTATTTTATATCTCCCTTTATTGTTTTATTGCCTTTTTTTTTGTTGGCAGCATTAGAAAGCACCCACAGAGGGGTAGTTTGCATTGCAGGCAGTGCCACTCTGGTCCTTGATGCAAATAAAGGACATGAACACACAAGGAAGAAAGTTTAATCAGCGCATCATCGTGAGAAATGTGCATTTCTCAGCTTGCCCCTGAAATCTCACTCAGCTCCAGGGGTAGCAATTTTGGTTAGCTCCAGGGAAACGGGGAGACAGTTATTTTTCCCACTGCTGTTCAGCATCTGCCCGCGGTCAGGCAAAAGGGAAGAGCGTGAATTTACGCTTCCGGTTGGTTTGAACAGAAATAATGAAACTGTCAACGAGTTATGAAAAAGGGGGAAATCTGTGCAGGGCTATTTGTGCTCATCTAACCTCATCTCTTTATTCAATCAGTGAAAGAAGAACTGATGGGGAAAAAAAAAAAAGGTGGTTAGAAACACCTGGAGAGAATATGAAGGTGTAGGAAGTATTTGAGGGTGGTGAGGCCCTGGCACAGGGTGCCCAGAGAAGCTGTGGCTTCCCCTGAATCCCTGGAAGTGTCCAAGGCCAGGCTGGGTGGGGCTTGGAACAACCCGGGATAGAGGAAGATGTCCCTGCCCATGGCAGGGTATGAAATGAGATCACCTTTAAGGTCCCTTCCAACCCAAACCACTGTATCATGCTGGGCTCAGATATTTCCAGGGATGGGGCAGCCACAACTTTTCTGGGCCTCACCAGTCTCAGAAGAAAGAATTTATTCCTCAGTTACAATCCAACCCTGTGGTCTGTGGGTTTGAAGCCATTCTTCCATGTCTTGTCACTTCAGGTCCTTGTTCAAAGTCCCTCTCCAGTTCTCTTGGATCCCCTTTAGGCACTGGAAGATGCTCTAAGATCTCCCTGCAACCTTCTCTTCTCCAGGCTGAACAACCCCAAGTCTCTTTTTTTTCAATCAGATCTGACTTAAACCCTCAGTGTTTGTTTTGGTTTTTTTTTTCCCCAGAACTAAACCCTCACATTTTAATTCCAAAGCCCTACTCCTCAGCTTTACCCATGCAATTAACTGCTTAAATTAGTTCCTTAGGAAAGTATCATGTTTTCTGGGTTTCTTGAAAAAAAACCCACATTTTCAAATTTATGGTTTTTTAGAGACTAAAAAATAAAATAAGAGAAGATACTGGAAAAAACCCAAAAAACCCAACAAAACCCAAACCTCTACCCAAATGAAACCAAAATCTTCACATTGTGGAATTAGACAGTGTGAGTCAGTGCACTTTTGTCCAGTACATCTGTCTCAGTTCTAAAGAGCTAAAATACTGAATTTTCCATTTTCATGAAGAATGAAAACCATTTTGCAGCTAAGGCAGGACAGTGACTGTCATGTCAGCTGCCAGTGCTGTGAGCCTGTGCCTGAAAACCCATTATGGAAATCAGTCCCAATAAATTATTTGCTTTGACTTTTCCCATCTCATACAAAGTAACTGTTCATTGTCCAACTAATAAAAGAGAGAGAGATTTAGAAAGCCCTGAATAACCAGTAATTAGCTTTCTATTTCCTGTTATAAAAATTGAATGCAGGAAAGAACTGAGTCATTCCTACCATTTTCAAGGAAGGAATTGTAATTTCTCTTATAGATCCTCCCACAAAGTTGTAATTAATTTTAGCATCCAGACTGTAAATGATGGCCAGGATAGCCATCATCATGGAAGCCAAGAGGATGTAGGAAATGGGAGGAGGAAATGGAAATACTTCTTGGTTTTGATTGAGATTATGAGTTCTACAGACCGAAAATCCAGTGAACCAAACAACTTTTAAAAACCCCCAAAAAACCCAAAACAAACAAATAAAAAAAAATTCCTCCAAAAAATTAAGGAAAAGAAAAATCTAAGCAAATGTGGAAGCAAGATAGTTCCTCCAAGAGGCATCTATCTACCCTCAACTTTGGCAGGCAAGGAAATCATTAATAGAAACAACAAGAGAGCATTCATTGTTGTACAGCCATGTAGCTTAGTGGCTCTGTGCTGCATGGAGAGAGAGACTGATGCTGAAAAAACCACCACAAAACACTTCTAATATTTCCTTCCTCCATAGTAGAAACCATCTGAAATTAATGAGTCTTATTAATATAAATTGCACCACGCTGTCAGACATAAATATCCCAATACCAAAGGGGCCCATTACCATTAACATCAGAAATGATCAACAAATAAAACTGTTAATGCCACAATATTTACTGGACAAATTGACTACACTCCAAGATAGGCTTATGATCGTGTCTTGCTGTTCGATTTCATTTCCCTGCAAGATGCACTAATGCACGTTGTTATGTGCAGCTGTGGCCGCTTTCCATAAAAAATATCTGTTTTCTATTGAGAGGTGTAGAGCTCGACTTAATCACTGCTATTTTCTCCCCCTCGTGAAAATGGAACATTTTGGTCCCTTCAAAACTGATAGGGGAAAATCGGGGATTTTTATTAGAAAGGATAGGAACAAGATTGAAGTTCGGTTCTCAAGAGGAAAAAAATAAAAAGAAGAAGCAAAACAAAAACACCAGACTAATGACTTAAGTCAATCACAAACAGATGTTCTCCTAAAGAGCTAATAAATTTTTTTCCTGATTTTTTTTTCCATCAGAAATGCAAAACAGCAGCCTTGGAGTAAAATATCAGGTTTTTCTGCTGACATTTTCTCAAATTTGAATTTTTAAAAGACACCAGATTTTTAACAAAAAAGGTCTAGTTTATCACCAGTAAAAAAAAAAAAAAAACAGAATCAATTTTTCAAATATAGCATTAATATGAAAAAACTCACATAAATATATTTAAAAGTCTATGAAAAAAATAAAGACATCCATTTTTAACTTTTTTAGGGTTTGCATAACTTTTCCTCTGCTTTCCAAACAAATGAATTTCAACTTTTAAGATATCCTTCAAAAGTTCAAGATGTAGTTCTACTTAATCAGAATGTCACTGTGGAGTGATTCTGATTGGAAAAAAAAAAATCAGAAAAAAAATCTATATTTGTCTAGGAGAACCAGCCCTGTTCTACCCTATTTCTGGCTTTAAACACCTAATTCCCATTAACTTTCCTAGGGTTTTGGAAGTTCTAGCCTCCTTTAACAAACCTCAAGTCTGTGAATGTGACTGATTCCCTAATTTTATCATTAAAACACCAGGCATACATTCCAAGCAACTCATCTGGGCTCCCTTAATGGTTGATAGAGGAGGATGTGCACATCCAGAAGGAAATTTGTCCCATCTGGAGAGACACATCTAAGAGATGTGGGGCAAATTTTCTTCTGAAGAAGTCTGTCTCTCCTTCCACTATAGCAGCTGTTGAGTTAATGCCATTTGATTTGATGAAATCAATCTTTAATAAAACGTAAATAATAAAGCATCACTATGGGCCCAAAATTTTTGGCATTCCAATTATTTAAAAAAGAGTAAATCCAGCCAAAACAATCCTAAGATCCATACCTGTAGAGCAGCCAAGCAGAATGCCTGCATTTTGCTGGTCTTTAAGTCAATAAATAATTTTTGTCCACCATAAATTCAAGAACTTCAGTTTTCCATAGGAGATATCTGAGTATAGAGTAAACAGATAGCACAGAGCTACACTGGATTGTCTTCAGCTTCATATGTTGCATATTTCAACAGAGCCAGGGTTAATTCTGGGAGTCAGAGCACCTGGCACAGCAGTGTTTATATCCACACACACAGCCACCATCACCCTCAAATCCAAATTGCTGATGGGCAGTGCTCCAGTGCTGTTGCCCAAACCATTTGTGTGAGTTTTTCTATAAAAACACAGCTAAACACAATCCAGTGCCTGTGCTAAGGATTTAATGTGAGGAGATACACTGTGCCACTGACCTGCTGCTGCAGGTTTGCTAATTCAAACGCAGCCTCAGAGTCTAAAAAGCTGCATCAAACGACTCATCTGTAGCAGCACAATCAAGGAAGCCTTGACACAGTTATTAACACAGTGATCCACAGCCAGGGGTGAGAGGATTGCTTGACAGAGCCTTGCTGGTGGAACAGAGTGTTCCCAGGCATCATCCTACCCATGTTTGATTGCACACTACAAATATTGCCTTTCCCAGCCTATGGGCCTTACTGCAATTCATACTAATAACAATCATTGTATTCTTTCTTCTCTTTTATCCACCTCATTTTAAACAACTTAGTCTCTCCACTTTGTGTGCCTGCTGCATGGTGTAATTACTGAAGGTCACAGCAAAAGCCTGGAGCAGAAGGAAGAGATAACTCAACTGGTGGGGCCCCCAATTGACATCAGTTGACCTAATTTTCTTGAAGTCAATGAAGCTGGCAACAGTTGAGGGTTTAGCTCATTTTTCCTAATTGTTTCTGCTTTAATCACAACTGCCTCTTTCCTTAAGGACCATCACAGCTGGAAGCTCAGAAAAAAAAAAAATAACCTCATCAAACAATGATTGTAATAAAGCAGTCGGTACCTGTTCTGCTGGTTTGTAGGAAAAGTTTATGCATACACTGAGTTGACTCGAGCTGGTGGAGCTGGGCAGTAGCCAGGTGTGAAATGCTGTGTGCTGTCCTGGATTTATCCAGTGTAGGAATACAGCACCTTTCTCCAGATCATACTGCCAGACAGTCTTGACAGCCAGGAAGAATATCAGTACATGGGGCAGATTATTTAGCAATGGAAGTCCATGAAAATATGGTTATTGAGGCAAAAATTATAAGCTCTTTAATAAAGCAGCTAGCAAAAAATCATGAAAGATAAGTTAATTCAGACTTTAGAAATCATAGAAGATAGGACAGTTTGGGTGGACAGGATCTTAAAATTAATTTCATTCCATCCTCTGCTGTGGGCAGGGACACCTTCCACTAGACCAGTTTGCTCCAAGCCCTGTCCAATCTGGCCTTGGACACTTCCAAGGATGGGAATAAATAAAAAACACAAGTTGTACCTGTGTCTTATTAATTATTCTAAAACTTACATTCCCAGAAGATGGGAATATATATGCAAAGAATAAATAGAATTTAACCTTTTTCATGTTTTGCTCTCTTTACCTGAGGATCAATTGCAGATCACTCCCAATATGAGAGTGCTGTCAATGAACATTCAGGTCCAACAGAACTCAATGTAATCATTCTCAGTAAACCCCCTTAACACTCAGGTCACTGTCTGTGCTTTCTGGCTGACTTCCATATCTTCTGTTGAACAAGATTTTTCTTGGTTTTTGGGATTATTTTTTTGCTTTATATTAATTTCTTCTTTTTCTCCAGAAATATTCATATTCCCCTCATCTTTACTTTTGTTAGATCCTCTTTCCTAGTAAGATCCTAGATATGGAATGTGATGTATATGAACATAAATTTGAATGCATGCATGTATAGTTATATACATATATATGCTGTGCTTAATCCTTTGCAATTAAGCTTGGTGATAATTGTTTTTGTGCATTAGTCATAATCACTTTTTAAGCAGCAAAGCCTATTATTGCTGTAGTGTGTGTTTCAGATGCCCTGCAGATTTGAGTCATTTTGGGTAATGCAGCTGTGTGTGGTAAAAAGATTTTACAATGCCTATAAAATTTTGCCTCATGACATGTTCAGCAAGTGAATCTGTGGCACCGTGAAAGAGTTTCAGTGGTTTTATTAAATACTGGGTACCATCACATTATGAATTGTTTAAACAAGACCCATCCTAAGAGTTTAGAAAGTGTGGAGGTTGGGGTGGGAGTTCATGAGGAGCAAATGGTTTCTGTAGGGTGAGTTCACTTTGTCTTTTTTCTGGGTTTTGGATGTGTCAGGCTGGCCCATCTTTCCTTACATGTTGCTGAGTACAAAGTCCCCCTCCTTAGAGGCAAACACTCTTGTTCCTGTTGCTGAAATACCTGCTGGTTAAAACAGCAAATGAAAATCATGGTCCACACACACAATGTCTCTGAGGAAAAGAAGAAGTTTAACTACCTCAGTGCATTGCTTGAGACAATTCCTTCCATGTCTCTGAAATGCTGTAATGCAAACCACCAAGCTGTGAGTGTGCAGCACTTCATGGAACTCTGGAATGGTTTGGGTTGGAAGGGACCTCAAAGACCAACGAGTTCCAACCTTCCTTCCATGGCCAGGGACTCCATCCACCAGATCAGATTCCTCCAAGCCCTGTCCAACCTGCCCTTGAGCACTTCCAGAGACGGGGCAGCCACAACTTCTCTGGACAGCAAGTGCCAGGGCCTCACCACCCTGACAAGGAAAATTTTCTTCCTAATATCTCATCTAAATATTTCTTCTTACATTTTAAAGTCAAATTATCCTTGCTCTATCAAAGTAACTTTTCTTCTGTTCCCTCCCTATTTGCAACTCACAGTCAACACAAGAACATGGGAAAAAGGCAAAATTTTACTAGCCAGAGTTTCAAGTAATTTAGAAGTTACTGAAATGGGATGATTGTGCCATTTATTAAACACTCCAAACCTTGGTGGAGACAAGAGGTGGCTGACACAAACACTCTGTGACCATTATCAGGTGTTACAAGGACTGCGCCTTTAGAGATCATTCAACATCATGTCCTAAATAAACCCACAGGCACAATTATTGAAAAGAAATGGGTTGCCATCACTTAATTAGTTTCAGTTGAGCTGGGATAGAGACACTTTCTGTTGTAGTGCGTTTTTAAGTTTCTCATGTGTTCCCCCATTTTATGTATCATTCCCCTTGTGTCCTTGTAAAATGGTTCTTCCCTCCCCAGTTTTCCCGCCACAGCTCTCCTGACAGTTATGTTACTATGGTTACCCCTGCCCCCTTCAGTTGTCAATCGCTCAAGTTATGTAACTTCCCCTCCCTTATTTTACCATATAAGTAAGTTTTTCCTCCTCCCTGGGCTCAGTCAATCACCCCCCACTCCTCCCAGCTTTCGAGAACCTTCTTCTCTTTGGGGGATGTAATTGGCTGGGGTCCCGGGGCTCCTCTCTAACCTTGTGTTTATTGGATATGTTTGCATGTCAGTTATGTTGTGCATTTCCCTATATGTTTTCCTATTTGCTAGCGGGGTTTCCCTCCTTTCTCCGCCCCTTGCCTTTAAAACCTCGCCTCTCCCCTTGCTCGAGGCCATTTTGCTGGTCGGTGCCCTCCCTCCGTTGGTGCCTGCCACCCTTCAATAAACCGACGTTAACCCCCAGCAAGTGGTCTCTCTCTTTCCTCGTCTCGTCCAGCGCATATAATACAGTCCGCGATTCGGCCCAGCCCGAGGCCACGACGCCAAGGGGGGCTGATCTCAGATGCAGCGGAGGCGTCGGCCCTTTCCCCTCTAGCTAGCCGGATTTTGAGCCGCTTACGCGTTCGCGCAACTTTCTACAGTGAACTTTTACCTTCACCAGCCATTTCCACTTTCTTCTTCAGATCACATTCCTTTTGAATATCTTCCTCCAGCAGAAGGATTCCCTGAGCCGAAGGATTCTCTTTCCTGAAAACCGCACTCTTCCACTGTATCCCTGCAAGCATTTGGGAGGGCATAGATCACAGTATCAGAAAACTCTTAATTTTGGTCTTTCCTTAGTTCATCATGCCTTGCTGACTGCTGCAAAAGAGTGAAAACTGATCCAACACCTCCTTGTTCTCCCAAATTACGACCAAATTTTCATAAAAGAAATAACCAATTTTTAAAAGAGACAAGTCTGTAAAGAAGTTTTCATTAGATATTTGATAAAAAGTAGGCACATTTCCTTTGGAAAACTCTACTTTTATTTTTCCATTTGCATGGCTATTCTCAGTCTTTTTCTCCTCCATGGTGTACTTGACAAGTGTAGAGGAATCTCCCTGAACAGTCTACCTCCATCTGCAGTATCCTGCACAGCAATTTAATCTTCTCAAGAAGAAGAAAGCTTGCAAAAAATCCATTTTTTTAAAAATAAAAATCTAGTTTTTAATTTTCCTGCCTGATTTCATAAATAGTTGGACAGCTTGAGGTCCTTGCCTCTTACCCTGTCCCTGTTCCCTGGGAGCAGAGCCTGACCCCCCCTGGCTGTCCCCTCCTGTCAGGAGCTGTGCAGAGCCACAAGGTCCCCCCTGAGCCTCCTTTTCTCCAGGCTGAGCCCCTTTCCAGCTCCCTCAGCCCCTCCTGGTGCTCCAGCCCCTTCCCCAGCTCCATTCCCTTCCCTGGAGATGCTCCTGGGCCCTGAACTGGACACAGGACTCAAGGTGTGGCCTCACCAGTGCCCAGCACAGAAGGACAATCCTTATACTGGACCTGCTGGCCACACTGTTTTTTTCCACATGCAGACAATGCAGCTCACAAGTGAATTAAAATCAAGGCACTAGACTTTTCCATCCTTGCCAATCACAAGACCAGACTCTTGAATAATTACAAATCATTTTTTGTAACATTCACAAGTGAAAAAAGGGTTAAAAATACTTCCCCCCCCACCTTCTGATTGTTCAAGCTTTGATTAATCTACAGTCTCCAGTGAAACAGATCACATTAAAAAGTTTCCATTCACCAGCCATTTTTACTTTAGCCTATTTTAGATCCCCTGGAGTTTTATGAAATATGAAATCCACTGACTACAAGCTCTGCTTCTTCCTGCTCTCAACGTATCCTTTTCCTTTTCTGGCTCTGTGCTGGTACAAATGCTGCAATCTCTGAAATCCAAATAGGATTCATTGCAGAACTAATATCCAGATCTCATGGATCTGTCCGTTCTTCATCCCATGCCTCTTTTCTGCTGCCCATGAAGGTGGTGACACAACCTGAAGACAATTCCCATTCCTGACCTCAATCCTGGGACACCAGGACAGGTTTAAGGCTCCACCAGCCAGCAGTGCTGCTCAGCAAAGTTTGCAGACCACTGCTTTGCCGGGGAATTAAAAGAAAAAAACACCATGTGCACTGCTGTCAACACCTTGGCAATATCAGCCTTCCCTCAATTACTTTTGCTTACAAATTACTCCTAATTTTGTTCTTTAAAGCTAGTTAAGAACAAGTGCTGGTAGGATTGATGGGGAACTAACTGCATGATTAAGTAATTACATTTTTAAAGCTTGCCTTACACTACGACTAATGATTTGTCACACGGTTGCAGAAACCCAAGATAATGAATGGGAAATGTTTACAGGTAGTTTGTTTCTTCCAAGTCTTTTATCATATTGTGACTGCTGCCTTATCTGCTTATGATTCCCAAAGAAAGAAAATCTATCACATAATCTCAAAATTTCTGAGCAACTTGTTAGACCTTTGATCACATGTACCATTTATTATGTGATTTGTTCTATGATCAGAATTAATTGGTGTTAGAAAAGACTAAATTGGTTTTGGATAAAATAATTTTCTGTCAGAAAATGGGGGGTTTCACTGAATTCTAACATACTGTTGATGAATAGTAATTCAACAAAATCCAGCACATCAAGAATAATTTGACACTGTTTCAATAGTTTCAAATTTAATAATTTTGTCTGTTTTTCTTCAATATGTCATTCATCTGAAAAAAAAAAGACATTTCAGGCTGTGTATATATAGAATTTTAATAAGGTTTTATTAATTTTCTAAAAGAAAATGCTTCATCAATTCCATCTTCTAAGACTTTTCTGAATTTTTTGGCTTTTTTTTTCCTACTCAACTGGAACAAATGAAAATAAAGACAGTGCTTATAAACAAATGTTTCAGGCTTTGATCAGCTGTAACCATGATCTGATTTGATAGCCAGCTGAATTAATTTGATGAAATGTTGACTATTATTTACAATGTAGGAGCATTTGGAGGCTTCAGATGCAATTTTTCCACATCTGAACAAGGCATGGCACCATTCCTGATGGGCTGGTCCAGAGCCCTGAGATGTCAGTGGAAATACTCCTACAGATTTCTGTAGACTTGGAATTTGACTCAGAATGAAAATGGATCTCTCCATGGATCAAGCAGCTGAGATGTCAATGGAAATACTCCTACAGACTTCTGTAGACTTGGAATTTGACTCAGAAAGAAAATAGATCTCTCCATGGATCAAGCAGCTAAGATCCAGGGAGAAAAGGTGAAGGAAAAGAAAGGGACTCACCCAAGGTCAGACAAAAATATTCTGGTTACCCCCATCCATAGAATCCCAGAATCCCAGAATGGTTTGGGTTGGAAGGGACCTTAAAGCTCATCTTGTTCCACCCTCTGCCATGAGCAGGGACACCTTCTACTAGACCAGGTTGTTCCAAGACCCATCCAACCTGTCCCTGAAAGTTATTTGAATTTTGGGGATTTTTGTCTGGTTGGTTGTTTGCTTTTTAAACCACATCAAATCACTAAGGCAACAACAGCATAAGAGTTTTACCATTTGGGGCTCTCTCCAGTCTATATTTTACTCATCATCTGTAATTTGTCCTGGGCAATGTCTGCTTGCTCAGAGAAAAATAAGAATAATGGGTTTGAATCTACTTTGGGGCACTTTGGTCACAGAGGAAAGAAGGATTTTGGAATCCACTTGGCTTTCAGGCTTGGAGGAGTGTTTTTGGTGTATTCTAGCTGGAACCATGGGAGAAGTGGGAGCCTTTTTATTTTCCAGGGCCGCCCTCACACCTCACTGCCTTCATGCCAATCCTGACATCCAACCTGGCACAGGCAGAGGCAGCAGGGAGGTCATGATTCATCTCCTGCTTCTTGAACTTCAGGGTCTTTAGAGTTTGTCCAACATCAGCACTCCCAGTCAGGCTGAGTGATCCATGAAAAGATGAGAAGGTTTATATTTTTATTGTAATCTCAGCATGTTTAAACCATTTCTACTCTACAGTGAGGCTATTCCCATGAGACACAGACTAGAGATGCCTGCTCTAGGTGAGATTTTATTGCACTTAGGAAAGTGCAAGGAAGAGATTGTTCCTGGCCCAGAGAGTTGAAGAGCTACCCAAAATCATGGCAGGAGGAAGGACAAAAGGGTTTTCAATGCAATAAGTCTGAAAAACAAAAGGGACACAAACTTTAGATATCTCATGGAATGTTTTTAATTTTTATACTCAGAAAATACTGAAAATATTCACTTGCTGTGAAAAGGTAACTGATTTCATCCTTGTACATGTAGCAGTAATTAGCTGATAGCAGTGGTCACAACAGTTCTTTGTTGGTGTTGCCAGTAAAATAAAGTATCAGTCTTAAAATAGTTCATATAAACCTACTTCTAGCCAGAAAAAGGAATGTAAAAAAAAAAAATCCAACAAATAAAATTATGCTAATAATATTGTGAGAAGACACAAAAACTACTTTGGATGTTGAGCAGAAATGGATGTGCACATGGATTTTTTGCTGCTTTTTTCCTCCCTTGTACGTTTTAAAATTTTTTTCCCTTCCTAGCAGTTACTCTTCCAAACACAAAGGACAACTAAACTGACATCAAGTAAAGTTAGTATTCTGCTGTCATTTCTCTGGACATCATCTGTGACAGTTGCGCTCGCGGTGATTCGGTCCCTCACACGTCACTGTTTTCATGTCAGCTCTCTGTTTCACGTCGCAGAAATCCCTTCTGTCAGCTCCCATTCAGTTTGATAGGTCATGCTTACACCTGCAAGCTGGGGCAGTGCCTCCCTGACAGGATCTGTCACAGCACAGCAGTCACCACGCTCAGCCAAACAGCAACTTTGCTCAGCGGCAAGTTTGTTATGACGACTTTTAGGATTTGAGGTTTTTCTTTTTTTTTTTCTTTTTTAATTCTTTATCTTTTTCCCTTTTTCCTTCTCCCTCCTCTCTGCCAGTGACACACACTGGGAAGTACAGGAGAAATGACAGCTTTCATCAGTGGGAGAAAGCAGAGATTTTCCTGGCCAATTCAGGCCAAGGGGATGGTTTGCTTTTCCTGGATTCTCTGCACCAAGCCCATTACAGGATGTCACAACAGTTAAAATATTCCTTGGATGTGCAAACCTCAGGAATCATTTAAATACATCTCCTTGTATTCCTAAGCTATATAGCTCGAGGAACCATTAAACTTAGAGATGGCAAAAGCCTCTGAGGTCAATGCTCTGTCCACTGCTGACAACTCCGGATTGCTCTCTCTGTGCACTGATGGGAATGTCCTCCAGACCTCTGTCCACTCACATTTAACTGCATGGAGGATGCCACTGGATTTTCAATCACTCCTATAGATCTCACTCTTGGAAAACCTCCATCATTATTCAATCCCCATTTTCTATTTTATCCTGCAACAGGTCTTGGTAGGTTCTTGGACGAGAGGAAGCTGCACAAATTAGAGGATGAAGAGGTATGAGATCCAGGATTTTGGCCTTTTCACTTTTTCCTAAACAGAGTCATTTTATTAAAGCAAAAAATGTATCTCTTGGTACATCACTGTGATTAGTAGAGTTACTAAGTACTGCCCCTTTATGGGGTTACATCCTGTTTATTTTACCAGAAGTAAATACATATTTTGCCTTCTAGCTGTCAAAACACAACCCTCATCATGATCATAGAGGTCTCAATAAACTCAGGTGGTTGGACATTTCTTGTACAAATTATGGTCTTAGTTTGTGGGGTGGAAAAGTTCCTGCCTTTTGTGCCCAATGTACTGACAAATATCTCCAGAAAACTGAATCCCTAGAAACAATGGTGGAACTTTATTCCCACCATACTAGAAAAAATGGCTCTATATAAAGGGGTCACATGATTTAATGAGGATAATACAACTGTAATATCACAAATTTCATATATAGCATGAAGGCAACCTTAGAATATGTGAGTATTCAAGATTTCAGAGGGATTCAACATAATTCTTCCCCTTATGTCTTCAGAATTTTATAGATAATTTGACTGTACAGGCAAAGTACATTATTATACTTGGAAGGGGATATTACTTCTTATCTACCACAAACATCCAAGGTGAATACATGGTATGAAACCACACTCACCATTACTTTGCACTGAATTTTGGAAGAGGCTGTCCAGGAAAATAGTGGAGTCACTTTTCCTGAAAGTGCTCAAAAAATGTGTAGATGTGGAGCTGAGGGACATGATTTAGTGGTGGATCTGGCAATACTGGGTTAATGATTGGACTTGATGGCCTTAGAGTTTTCCAACCTTAATGATTTCGTGATTCTATGATTTTGGTTACATTACTTGCTGTCTGTGCTCTCAGGTGAGATAAAGAAAACAAAAAAAGGAAAAACATCCAGGACTGTTTTCTTTGTACACCTAGCATTAATATTTAACAACTGCTCAACTTAAATAAAATAACAGTGCTTAAATACCACAGATAAATTTGAGCTGTGAGATGGGTTTTCCTGTAGAAAACAGAATTTTTTTTTCTCTTTTCTTCCAGGACAAATTCAGGTGATCTAAAATTGGGCAAGAGAGGTGTTGAGATTTAAAAGGAAATGGAAACAGGTTGAAGATTTAGAGATGCAGCTAAACTATGAGAAACATGGGGATTGTCTCCAGAAGATGTTTAAAGAGTGTGATGTTCCTGAGGTAGAGGTTATGCTTTAAGGATCAGTAGCCTATTAAAAGTGGGAAATACTTGATCTGATAAAATAAATAGACTATCAAGACCATAGGCTGTATGACGCAGAGAAAACTGGCTTTGTACTGAGGACAGTTTCTGGATAATTTGAGGTGAACTTTCATTTCCAGTGAGGTAAATGGCTCTTTCATTAGGTTTGAGCAAATCACCAGAAATATGATCACATCACACGGAGTAGAACATCCAGGGGAATACGGAGGAGATACTAGAGTAGTCTTTTTCTAGTATCAGTGACTGTGTGGACTTGGTACTTGAAATAAGATGATTTAGATGTTGTATGCATTGGAATTGTTTCAATTTTTTTGAATCTGTCATGGAGCCACGTGCTGCTGTTGATTGCTGCATTTCTAGAGCCAAGGTTAAGAAACCTGCAAAACCATCACTGCTTCAAAGCAATGCGAATTTTGTGAATCTCTCCTCATTCCATACAACCATGTATCACAGCACCCTGATCCAGACAAGAACACTTAAAATGGAAGGATTTAGATGCTATATGACTCAGACTTTTTTTCATCAGTCCTGGGCATGTATTTGTTCCTGCCCTGGCAGAGGTAACCCATGGGTCAGTCCCCACAGAGCTGCATCTCCTCTTTCACAGGGCACCTTCCTCCAGATGTGTTTCCAATCATGTCATCTTCCACATTTCTCCTTCATTTCTCTCCATATTTCTCCAAAATCCTTCCCTCATCTATCTCTATCCATCTCACCCATACCTCCTTTGGGGCTATGAGCATCCAGATCCAGTTGAAAATATCCCTGCTTATTCCAGGGCAGTTGGGCTAGATGACCTTTAATGAAACTTTCCACAAAAAAAAAGCATTCTATGTTTCCATGATCTTATGATTACCTGCATTAATTTTGTTCTTTCTGTTAATTTTTGGATTGTGAATTTTTTGGGGCAAAAATTTTCCAATGTAGAGATAACTGAGAGAGCTGGTGTGAAGTCTGAAAACTCTTTGGCCCTGCCTGCCTATTAACAGTCAAACCTTGTCATTGCATCCTCCTGCCCCAATTGCAAAGGCTTCAGGCTCAAATACCCGTTTTCTACAAATGTGTGTGTTTGGAATTCTTCTTCCAGTGGCTTCTTGTGAATTGGTCTCTTGTTGAACACTCTTCAGCCTCCCACAGCATCCTCAGAACAAAAATTAGCAATGCAAACCTGAATGAAAATATATTTCCAATTTTATTTGACAATCTAAAAGACAAAACTTAGGTTAAAAAAAGCAAACCAAAAAACAGGGGAAATCAAATATGGAAGATAAGGTAATATTAAAAACCTGAGCTGAGTTTAATGTCTGTTAACTATTCATGATGAAGATGTAGCTTCTCTGTATATCTCAACATTTTTGGCAGACTGAAGCCAGATTTCATAGGGAATCTCAGCACTGAAGTGCTGTAAAAATACAGACACACAGAACAGAGAAACACCTCAAGAAGTGATACACAATGAGGGGGAAATAGCATTTTCCTTTCACTGGGAATGTTAGCTTCCATAAAAGAAATAATTCTCTGGACCTTTACCAAGTGATTTTTCAATTTCAGTGTATAATTTCTTTATTTACCATTACACTGATTATCCATACTTAGACTAATGATCAAATAGCTCTCAAGTCCAAGATATTTGGCTAAGGCAGCCCGCGGGATTTTTCTTTTCCTTTTCAGTTCTTTTTTTCCTCCTTTTATTCCAAATTTTTAGGGTGATTATAGGGTGTGTAAGATCGTTAAAGGATTGGCAGCAAGCACAAAACTCAAATCTTTTATCCAGAGGCTAGAGGAAATGTGGGTTGCCAACATGCAATTCCTTCATTGTCCCACCAGTGTCCTGAATTAATGGAGGAACCATGCTCTTACTCCACTGAAGGAAGAATTCAGGCTTCTCTGCTTCCCAGAGACTCAGTTTAGGATAAGAACTATTAATCATGTATTTAACTCAAAATATTTGGCTAATACTTATCAACCTTAATGCTAGAAAAGCCAAAAAGCTGCAGTAAGAAGTAGCTCTGGCATGTTTTTTTATTATTCCTTATATCCAGGATTAACTTGAAAGAAAGTTGCTACATAATCATCTGAGAAGCAGCTGAACTTTAAATCAGAAAACAAATTGGAATCCTACTTTCTGATACAGGGTATACTGGGACAGAACCACCCAGAAATTTAGGTTTTCTGATTCCTTCACCCTTAAGACCATGTTCAAATTCACAGTTCATGAGAAAAATGAGCCAGAATGACAGATATTAAATTTACTAACAGAGTTTAAATAACTACAGCTTGAGCAGCTGAAAAGCAAGTTTCCTGGAGCAACCATGGAAGTGGATCCCACCACCCCTGTCTGGAGACCAGGGAGTTATTTAGTCTCTCTATCTGCTGGCTTTTAGATGATATATCCAGATTATTAATAAGTTTTATTTTTACCATGGCCACCACCTTTACAAGGTTACAGGTCATTTTTGTTTGTATTTTTTTTACCTTATTTCAATAAAATAAATAAGGAAAAAACCAAAATTTAACTGAATGAGTAGCACACACACATAGCTTTGGTGTAACAGCAGAATTATTGCTCTCTCCTCAACATTTTGAGGTCTTCCTTCTCTCATTAATACAACCAGAAATTAATCTGAAAGTCTGAGAAAAATCACACCTTAAACTGGGGAAATCCTGAATATGAGTTTCATTTTTCTGTGGATTTTACCTGATGTTTATAATCTCATTCCCAGTGCTTGGAAGATATTTGCCAGTAGTTTAGCACTCCAGCCACCTGGACTTTTCCTTAACTGCTCTCCTGAAGAACTTTAAGTCATATTCCCAAAAAGAGAAGCCTGCATGTGTCTGTAAGCAATTGTTTCTTACAATATATAGAGTTTTGTATTTGTGATTGAAATATGAAATTTAAAACTCAAAAATATTGGGAACAGAAAGGTAATCAGTATCTTTAATGTCAGGGGGAAAATCTTTGTTCTGCTGCCCACAGGATGAGCCAGGCTGTCTCATCTGAAATAATCTACATTTGAGAGCTGACTGTGGCCCAGTTCTGCACTTTTCCCTGGCAAAGATCCATGCAGGTGTCACAGGAAATCCCACCTGCAAAGAAAGCACAGGACATACCTGATATCCAGCCAGAGAAACCAGGCACAAGCTACCAAAGGCACTTTTGTCCACTTATCTTTTTTAAAAATGTGCAACTTCCTTCTCTTTCATCTTTGGGTTTTTCTGGTTTGATCACTTAAGAATCTTTCAACTCACTTTTTTTTTTTTTTTTTTTTTTTTTCCTCCTCACTGTACACTTGTTTTCCAGGATCATGAAAGAAGGGTCACACTGTGCATAATTCTGATTTATCCATTTTCTTTTCATAACACCTTTTATGTCAACCCCATTTTCTGGTTGAGTGAGTGTTGAAAGAGAAGTTTGGACAAAAAAAAAAGGTGAAAAATTATGTAAAATTTTTTTCTTTTGGTGAACAGGTAAAGACAAAATTTTAACTTCTGTAAAGAAATCTAAAGACCATATTAAACTCACCAACAACCAGTTCTGTAATCTGTAGCCATAAAGAAATTTAAAGTGATGGACTATATTTTAAGTCTCTTTTTTTTTGAGGATTTCAGGCCACGCATCCTTTATGAAGTTCATCTGAACTTTCAGCAACTGCAGTACAAGGCACCAAATGGAGAAATATTTTAAATGCAGAATCACAGGATTATTCATGTGGAAAAGATCTCCAAGAACACCAACTCTGACCATCAACCCAGCACCACTATATTCACACTAAACAATTTTCCCAAATGTTTTTAGAACGCTTCCATGGATGGTGACTCCACTATTTCCCTGGCCAACATTGTTTCTGCTGACCCACCCTCTGGAGAGGAAAGGGAAATGCAAGGAAATCGGGAAAAAAGAAAAAGGTGGGGGTTTTGGTTGTTGTTTTTAGTGAAAACCAAATATTCCAGAGTCTTCCCTACACTCCAGGCCCTCCTGCATCACCTGTCTCAGCAGAGATGTTGGTCTCTTTTGCCTAAATGACTGAGGATGGCTCATGTGCTCCTTACCATGTGTTGCCTGCAAACGGCCCTTCCTCCAACCCAACCCTGAGCAATTTGTCTCAAATGTCTATTGTCTGTTCAAACACAGGAAAATCAGCTCCTCAGATCTCAGCTGATGCCTTACTCAGTTATTGGATGCATGTGGGGTTTTTAAAGCATCCCACATTCCTTCTGGGATGCTGCTCCAACACCAGTGGTTTTCCTGGCAGCCCCCAAGCCCTGTGCCTTCCTCCCCTGACCCACTTGGCCCCGCTGGCTTTTGGTGCCATGGTGTCAACTGGTGCATGGATGGGGAGGGAGGCAGGTGGTGCCAGTGCTGACACAGGGGAGCACCTTCCTGGAGGGCTCCTGCTGCTTCAAATCCCATCAGAGCCTGAAACCCACCCCCTCCAGCAAGGGTCTGATTCCACTTGTGAGCAGGAACCATGCCATTCTAACAGATGGGCTCCGCTGCAACAGCCAAGAAAACATGTATATTCATAAAAAAAAAAAAAAAAAACCCGAAAAAAATTTTAAAAAAAGGGTACTGAGGGCATGAAAGCCGGCCAAAAACATCAACATCTCTCCATGTCTTCTCTTGAGCGTACAAATCCATGGTTAAGGGGATGTGTGGGCGCTGAGCTGAATTCATTAAAAAAAATTAAAACAAAATGCCTGGCCACGTAGAAAGAGATTTCAGAGCATTAGGAAATGGGCACAGTGCCCTGAGAGAGAGGAAAACGGAAAGAGAAAAGCAATATTCAGGAATGAACCGAGCCAGAAAAACACATGGGGTCTGTCTGGTAGTTCCCAGAGCCTGAGACTTGTCTGGGTGCTCAGTTCATGAATTTGGTTTGTGGACAAGGAGGAGGGGGAAGTAGAGCCCTGTCTCTGGGCTTTATTTTTTTTTTCCCCCATTCAATCTATTTCTCCTTTAGTAGGCCAAAATTAAAACAAGGAAACAAATAAAACACTCAAACTCAAGACCTTTAGGCTGATCTAACATTTAGGGCTCACACAGTTCTGTCCTTCAGGTGGATTTTGGTCAGGAAACTGTGAGGTCACGAGTGAGAAGAACAAGGAGAACAGATGAGAATGAATGGAGAACTTTAAAAGGGATTGTGAACACAGGTGAGGAACCCACCTTACCTGGAATACCAGCTGGGAAGCTCTTCCTGACACCAAATAACCACAACAGGCCAGCATAAGCCAGGTCTGAGTATAAGAAAGCCAGAAAGGTGCTGAGCCTACCATCATGGAAAATATTTTATTTAAGGGACACACACTGAAAACCAGGTTCATTGAGGCTGCTGAGATGGAAAGAAGGTCTGGTCAAATGGAAACATGAATTTCTCTTGCACATCCCATCCTTGCTGGCAGCAGAAGGAGCAAACCAACCTTCTCCTCTCCTTTCTTTACCAGCAACGCATAGAATCTCAAAGTTTGGAAAAGACCTCTAACACCACAAAGAGGAGACTTTAAACTCAGCTTTACTCAGCCCTTTATCCCCACAACAGGGTCAAACCTCTCAGAAGGGTGGTACATCCTTCATAAACAGCAGAGAGAGATTAAATGTCTGTTTTGGAGCTTGGAACTGCACCCAGATTTTCTACTTCCTTGCAGATTTTGCTGTTCCTGGAACAATAGGATGGTGTGGGACAGGCCTGTGCTTTTGAAACTGTTCCAGCTCACACAAAACAGTTAAAGAAAGGCCTGCAAGCCAGCTCTCTCACTGGACTGTGCTGTGCTAATGTAAGAGCTAGGGCTTTATATTCCTTAAGTTAATTCATATTTCATTGCCTTATGAAAAGCTGAATTAATTCAGCTTTACCATGAAATGTGAGTGAAGTCTTCATTTAAAGGCACCATGGGCCTATTCAGAAAGTAGAAGGACCTGAACCTTTTCCTATATCACTTTGTGGTTTTCAAAGGAAACAAGGAGTCAACAAGAAAGTTAGAGGAACATGAGGTAATGTTCTGGGCCCAGGAGAGTGCTAAAGACAGAAATATTTGCTAAGATCTCAAATTCCTATAAACTGAAATAGAAGAGAATTAGAACCAATGTTCTCCTGGAAATGCTCCTGAATCACACAAAGATCTCTAAAAATCTCAGCCTGAACAACTTGCGTGGTCCAAGGAAGAATGAAATGTTCTTTAAGACCATTACAACCCAAACTGTTCCCTGATTCTGTGAGGTTATTCTAAAGCAAGCCAGGAATTTTGGCACATGCCCTGCAGTTGGGTAAATCACAATTCCAAAACCTGGTGTCAGAGAGTAAGGACCTGTGCACCCACAGCTGATCAGACAGGAGATTCTTTGATGCAGGGAACAGTAGCAGATGAGGCAGATGGTGGGAAAAAAGGCAGAAAAGGGACTAGAAAATGTAGGGGAAAATGTAGAAAAGTGAGAAGAAAGGCTTCAGGGAGACCTTACAGAAACCATCCATGACCTAGGGGGAGTTTTGGAGAGTGATGGAAGAGGGACTTTCCACAAGGGTATGGAATGATAGGACAAGGGGGAATGGCCTTAACCTGAAGGAGGCTACATTTAGATTAAATCTTAAGAAGAAATTGTTCCCTGTGAGGGTGGGGAGGCCTTGGCACAGGGTGTCCAAAGCAGCTGTGGCTGCTCCAGGATCCCTGGAAGTGTCCAAGGCCAGGCTGGACAGGGCTTGGAGCAACCTGGGATGGTGGAAGGTGACTCTGCCCATAGCAGGGGGTGGAAAGTAGATGATTTTTAAGGTTCCTTCCAACACAAAATATTCTGTGATTCTGTGACTCTTGGTAGTGGGGTTTTGTCAGTGCTCTGCATAGGTTCTGAGCTTCCAAAGCTCCTCTCTGTTCAGCAAAAATCTGTTGACTTCTCCTAGTCTTTGATCTTTAACCTGTGTGCAGATACACCAGTGCAAATCTTTGTTCTTTTCTTCCAATGAGCTCAAAATCCACTATTGTTCATGGTGCCAGAAGTTAATTCTCCCTCCCTGCCATGCAGCAGTTATTATAATTATTATTATTATCATCATTATTCCCACTGTTACCTCGCTTCTCCTAACAAACAACAATAATAACAAAAATAATGGTAATAATAAGACAAAAAAAAAATCAAAATTTGGATTCTGCCCTTTCTAATTACAAATCACCACCTGTGGTAAAATTATTGAAAAACAGATGAGCATTTCATTGCAGCAATAGCCTTAAAACAAGCAGCAGTTCCAACTGCCAGTGTGATGTATAGACACGGCGCAGGGCAGATGAGGGATTAATTAGGTCTGTCCCTGCACA
This sequence comes from Ammospiza nelsoni, assembly GCF_027579445.1. Lineage (NCBI taxonomy): Eukaryota > Metazoa > Chordata > Aves > Passeriformes > Passerellidae > Ammospiza > Ammospiza nelsoni. The sequence continues at coordinate 111,286,790 of NC_080635.1, forward strand.
TTGCCAGGGGAGCACTTCTGTAGAGGTGATTGAAAACTAGAAAGAGTGGCATTAGTCTTCATTGTTGGTTAAAGGCAACAAAAATAAAGATGCAATTGAGTTGACAAAGCTTCCAGGTATGTGGCTGAGTCATTTGGAGGTGTCAAAATGATCAAACCATAATTAATTAGCTAAAGTGCTATATTTAATTCCTCAAATTTAATGAAGATTTCTGCAGCCAAAAACAACCAGCAGCACCATTTGTTTGTGAAGGGAAGGAGGGGAGTGCACAAAGTGGATGACGCCAAAATTTAATGGTGCCTTTATAATCAAGCCCATGTTCTTAATCTTATTGTCATTTTCTGTACAGACATAGAAACACAGTGCTGTTGTATGCATTCATATTAGAACTGCAATTAGGAAGCCAGAAGTGACAGAGAAACCAAATATGTATTATTTCCAAGCAATAAAACAGAAGACAGAAAAAAAAAAATCATTTTTTTGGTTTTTTTTTTTTTTTTTTTTTTTTAATATTGGCCTCCAGGATTGCCACTGTAAAGACACACAAGACCTCAATGGCAGGTAGTCTAAGTCTGTATCTCAGGAATTTAATGCAGCTTGTTCCAGAGGAAAGAAACTTGAGATTTATGAGTAAAGAGAACTGCAAGAGCAAAATGTGAGTTTAACTCCCAGTTCTGCCACAAATGTGAACGGCCAAAACCTTGGATTTGGGCTGAGGGAAGCTCTGCCTGAAACACTCAGGCAGCTCTCTCTGAGTATACACCTGTTCCGCACTGGGGAAGGTTTATTTCTCTTTAGCTTTGTTACCTATCACTACAACCTCTAATGCACCCTGGTCCTATCAGGTACTTAAACCTGCAGAGACACCCCAAAATGTTCTGTGTCATACTGCCCATGAAAACAGATACCAAGAGCTCTGGAAGAGACATTCTCCTAGGCCATGCTCGTTGAAACACACACACACACACACACACACACACACACACAGGCTGATGCCTCTATGTGCTTCTCAAACTGAAAGTCCCTTTTCCAGGGTACTGATTGCAGGATTTATGCAGGAATGGCTGTTCTCAGTGACAAGAGAGCCAGAATATTTAATCTTATTTTGATTAGACAGAATGAGAAGGTAGAGTAGAACTCTACTTCTACTCAAGTCTGGAGTAGAGATGCTCCAGAGAGACCTTAGAGCCTCTTCCAGCACCTAAAGGGGTTCCAAGAGAGCTGGAGAGGGGCTTGGGACAAAGGTTTGGAGGGACAGGGCTCCTCTGTGGCTGGGATAAACTGTGTGGCACAATCTGCACATTACTGTGGTGTTCAGCAACACATTCCTGCTGCTGGCATCCCCAACCTGGTAGAAGCCAGAAGGGTGGGAAGATTCCTTCTCCCACAAAGGAATTGCAGGATTAGCTGACAGCCAAGGCCTTAGCAGGAAGGCCGGTTAATGTATTGTTTCATCTACAACATAAAATGTAAGCAATGTTTCCCTCTTACCCAGCAGCTGTTACCTCAAACATAAGCTGTTAAAAATCCCTCATTATTCCATGCAGCCAGGCCAGGCCCATTTCCTGTGCAGTTGTCATCTCCTTAATATATTATGACATTACAGACTTTATTAGTATATTTGCAGTGCCTTTTTATTTTTTATTAGCTAATGGGCTGTTTGCTTACACCATATTTGCTTAGTCTTTCAGAGCTCAGCCAATAAAATGGCCAAACATGATCCCATCTGGAAGCCATTAAAGATCAATAGAGATGGAATCTGAAGAAGAAAGAATGGTGGAGGAAAAAAAAAAAGAAAAAAGAAAAATCTACTATCAAAACAATTGTGAATAAAAACCTGTCAGCTTCTGTTCTCAAATCCGGATGTGCTAAAGCTCATCACAATCCCAACGTGACAAAAAGCACCATGGTCTTGTTAACATCAGGAACAACTAATCTAGTTTAAAGGAATCATAAATATGATTAAAGCTCATGGTTTCCTTGATTCTTTGGGAAAATGGAAACCTTTCTAGCACACGTTGCTTTCTTCTGAAGTGCTGGGCTCTTTGTGGGGAAACAGCTCAGAGGACAAACTGCTTCTGTGACAGAAATCCAAGTTATGGTGACACATCTCTCTGCCACTTTCATGGTGATATCAAAACACCTGCAGGTGTCAACATGACAAGATTGTGCCCAAAATGAGGAAATTTCATTGTGAAATGCACATAATGGCAGCCAGATAGGTAAAGTGGTGTCTGACTCCAAAGAATATTAACTCTGAATCTTCGGTACTTAAATATTTTGGAAAATACACAGGTCTAGGAAGGTTTTGAAGAGTCTCTGTAGTAGATGAGGTGCTTGGCTCCAATAAGGCAGTCACCACATAGAAAGGAAGAGAGGATTTGAGGTTTTGCAGGAGCAAAGGGGAATGTGAACTCCATTCTTCCACAGGCTCATCCCTGACCCAGAACAAAAATCAGCCCTGAGCGTGGCACCCAGTGAGGGACCTGTGCTCAGGGCTGGCATTTGCCTGTGGTGTGAGCATTGAGTGTTTCAGCCACTCAAGAAGGATGTGTCTGTTCTGGCCATGCCTCAATCTCTGGTGCCAGGGCACTTGGAACAGGGAAATCAGAGGTGCCCACCCTCACCTGGGCTGTGCATGCTCCCCTCTGCCTCCCGACGCCTCCAGCAGATCCGTGTCTGCTTTCATCACTTTGCAGCCTCAGAGAGGAGCAGACATTTCCAGGGCTTGACCCACCTGACCTGCTTTAGAAACGTGCCTGGGGATGAGGCAAACTGCATCCCAGAAGGACCTTCCCCCCTCCTGCCTCTCTGGAGGCATTTGGGATGATTCAGTCCGATGCAAATCCCTGCTCTGGTGACAAGTGCCACCCAGCCAGCACCTGTGTGGGCAATGGCTGCAGCCATACCAGAAACTAAACACTGCCAGAACATGAGCTAATGGTCACCACCTTCCTCTGATCACATGATTTATTTCCCTTAACCTCTAAACAAGTGTGGCTACTTCCAGAATATCTGCTAAGGAATTCTTCAGCCAGAGAGCAGATGCCTAAATCTGTCCCTAGCTTGGAGATCTTTGAGTCTGTGTAGGAGAAAAGAAATTGGCCCAGAGTTTAGAACTCATCCTGTTGCAGAAATGTTTGCTCCAGGGAGTTTTTTCTCAGTGAGGACTGCAGAGAGGCTTGAGAAGAGGAAGGTCTGGGAGAACCTTTTCTCTGTGTACAGCTGCATAATATGGGAGAACAAATTATAAAAATCATGGAATTGCAGAATAATTTGGGTCGGAAGAGATCTCCAAGAAGAAACCTGAAATTTTATACCTAAAATTTGGTATTTAAAGGAAAAGATTTTCTGTTGGCTATCTATTGCCTGTAAAAAAAAAAAAAAATTGAAAGAGAGGACACTCCGGACAACTCTTCAAGTTTTCAGCTACTTAAAGAAAACCCTTCTTTGCACTGGATACAAGAGCTGTCTTAGCATTAAGACATTTTGAAGTGTATTGGAGACAGAGTGAAGTCTGCATTTGAAATCATTATATTCAAATAATTCAAAGGTTGGAGTTGGTCTTCTTCTTTGTCTTCTCCCACCATAATAGTTCTATGATTCTATTCTATGATCTGCCCAGGAAGACACAGGATTCAAAGGGTAATGAAAGGCAGGATTGCATTTAAAAATGGGAAAAAGTGCAGGAGATTAATGTGTCAATGCTTAGGTACCAAAGCAATGGCCACTTTAGGCAGGAAAAGCAGATAACCGCTAGATTTCACAGGAATTTCTTTGGTAGCTGAGGCCACCAAGCTGTCCAGATAAAAGGAAGCATCTGGGAACATTTGGGATTTGGCAGCACCAGGAGAAGCAACACACAGTTTAAAAATACTGCCCCTCAATGGGAGAAAATGTATTTCTATTAAGGGACCAGAATTGCTCTACGCCTGTTGGAATTTTTGCTTGTGCACAGGAATTTAGCTCCAGGTTCATGTCTGTCACTAAAATTGACAACTGCCTATGGCTCTCTACAATTGAAACGTAGATCTTAAATTTCACATCATTATCCAAATAAAATATATCTGCCAAGGGGGACTGGTATTACACAGTTAGAGAACTGTGATACCAGTTGTCTGATTAACATATTGAGAGGAATATAAGAATTTCTCACCTATTTTCCAGAGGGAGACTAACTGGGGAGCTTGTGGTAAAGAGACTAATTGAACATCCTCCCTCTGCTCACTATGGGGATGCCCAGAAATATGTGTGCTGTGTGTAAGCAGGTTTTCCCTCTGCATATTACATTTGCTTTTTAGGACAGTAAAGGAACAAAATTATTAATTTTTTTTTTTTTACCTCTTTTACTAAAAAGAGTTAGCCAGATTTTCATGTTGGAAAGTGTATGACTTTTCACAGAAAGGTTTCTCATGGCTGCATAAAAGAGCAAAGAGATTAAACAGAGAAGTTGCTTTCAGAATGAAGAAGTTCTTTTTTTAGGAGATATAAATGAAGCACAGATCAGAGAAAACCTGTCCAAGCTTCATTCAGACAATGATTTATTAACAGCAGAGACAGATGTGAATTTACACATTACAGGCAGAGTCCAGTTCAGACCTGGATCCACATTTTGTGTGTGACTAAGGTCAGGATTTTGGATCAGTTCATCAAAGCAGCTGACCAGGGAGGATGCTTCAGATCCAAACCTGCCTCTGAAGTTCTTCCAGGGCTTGTGTCTGATACATTCATGACATATCAGAGAGAGCTGCTTTCATCTCTTCTGTTTTGCCAGGACTTAAGAAATAAAAAACTGGGTCTGAGGACTCAGAAACAGAGGAGAGTGTTGCTGTGAGTCAGCTGAGCCACAGTAAGAGATTCTGTGCACATTCTTAGCCCATGACATATTTGAGCTAATGAGAATCATGTTACCTTCTGGAGAAATAAGTTAAAGCTGGCACAAATTACCTGCAGAATTGCCACAGATGAAAAATATGCCCACAGACCATTGACACCCATAGGCTGATGTATGATCCCTTGTATCTCAGCCTAGAGCCAAAAGATCCATTCCAGGTTTATTCCACCTTGGACCGTAAATATAATTTGACCCATACCAGCCCTGTGCAGGTATAGCTCTTCTACTTTCAGCCTTCTAAAAAGTACAGAATGCCACAAAAATACTGCAGCCAGTAGGTCAAAAGAAGGGATTGTTTCCCATTCTTCCTCACTCTTTGGCTCTCATGAATAGTCTGAATATTCTGCGTCCGGTCATCTGAATAGTCTGCCCAATTCTGTGCTTCTTTGTGGAAGAGAGAGATTGAAAACTGGAGGAAGTCCAAGAACTACTGCTGCTCACACAGTTACAGAGCTGGAACATGCAGATATGTATGAAAAGATGGGGAGAGAAATATGCTTATCTTGACAACAGAAAACTAAATGGGATTCTGGTTGTTGCTTTTGACTACCCAGGGTGGTTTTTTAGAAATTATTAAATCTTTTTTTCCCCCTTTGGAGGTGTTACGATTCTCCTCCTTGCTGTTTTTGAAGATAGGAGTGACATTTGCTTTCTAATAGTCCTCAGGAACCTTCCAGAGCTGCTGCCACCTTTCCAAGAAAACTCAAAGTGTTCTTGCAATGACCTTGTCCAGATACCTCAGCACTCACAGGTGCATCCCATCAGCTCCTATGGACACGAGTATGTTCAGTCTGTTTAAATGTTCCCAAACTTGATCCTCCTCCACTGAAGGTGAGTTTCCTTGCTTTGGAATTTCCCCTGCTGTCGGGGCTCTGAGATTCATGAAAGGCAGTCTGATTAGTAAATACAGATGGAGAAGGCATAGAGTACTTCATCTTTTTTAGTGTTCTTTGTCACCAGGTCCTCAACCCCATTCAAAAGCAAACCAAAATTTCCTCTGTGCATCCTTTTGCTCCATATGTGCTTGCAGAAGTTTTCCCTGCTGCACTTCACCTGTGAAATCAGCTCAAGGAGGATTTTTGCTTTACTACCCTTGTCCCTGCACTTGGACATTGTCACTTGTCCTAGATCACCCCACCCTGCTTCCAGCTCTTACATGCTTCCTTCTGAGGTTTTCTGAGCCTTCAGTTTGAGGTTTTTTTGAGAACTCCTTGTTCATCCATTTAGGCCTTCTGCCACCTTAGAGGTGGAATATTTTCAGCTGGAAGAGACTGATCATCTAGTCTACCTGGGAATCAGGGATGATCAAAACTTCAAACATGTTGTTAAGGGCACTGTCCAAATGCCACTTAAACCCTGACAGACTGGAATATCAGCAACTTCTGGAAGTCTCTTCCATGTTTGATCACCCTCTAGGTAAAGAAATGCTTCCAAATGACCAGTCTAGAATTACCCTGGTACAAATTTCAACCATTCCCAGGTGTCTTATCTCCTAGCTAGAAGACCATACATATGGATGAGAATGTCCAAAATCATGCTGAGTCAGGCAGACTCAGCAATCCTTGGGCAAGAAACTCAGGAATAAAGTGGACAGTCAATGAACAAGTCTTGCTTTTGTGTACTGCATTGCTCAGACTGATCTCAGTCCACCCTAACTCATTTACAGTCTGTATCTAAGAGGGATGCTCTAAATTGGATGTGGCTCAGAGAAAAGTCTAACAGTGGGATAATTAAGAGCTTCATTTTGTCTAATGGTCTGCAAAGAAGATTGCAGTAAGGTTTTAATTTAGAATCTGTTTCTTTTAAATAAAATATAAGGTTTTAAGTAAACCTTTATTGTAACAGAGAAATATGCTAGAGAAGTCTGGTGGGAAGATGCTGAAGTTAGACAAGGGAAAAATAAGAAGAGGGCTCCAATGCTTATCATGGCCAAGACACGACAAAAACATCAAAAGGGTTCCATGAATGCCTCCATTTTTGGTGTTTTCATATAAAGAAAGACTGGCTCACCAAGGGATATGATTTAGCCAGAAATGGATAATTAGCTCAAAACAGATGTTAATAGGTAAAACTTTATCACCTGTTTTACACAGAAAATTAGATTCAACAATCAAATGTGGGTGCTTTTTTTTCCCCTGGCTATAAAAATATGTGATTGCTTCCAGAGTCAGAACATTGCTCATATAAGGGGATTTCGTGTAGTTTGCAGAGGAAAAACATTGGAAAATGAGTAGACACATGAAAACCTGCCATTATAGAAGCTCCAATAATGAGCTACTCATGTCCTGCAGGAAGCTGTAGTTTCCCTGAGTAAAGGAATATCTCAATATATATCAAACAGAACCTATCACCATGTTTTCTGAGACCTTGCAAATGAATACTGTTCCTGATCTCTAGTGATGCCATAAGCCCTAGAAAGGCCCTTGTGCTCTTCTGACTTGGTTGCCTTGCACAGAGAGGCACATCATCCACACTCACAAGAGGATGTGAACATTGAGCAGTTTTGTGATGAAAAAAAAAAGAGTTTAATAGTGTGGTCCATTCTGCACAGTAATGCTAGAAAATGCTGCTTTGTGGTTTCTATTGGTGATTTGGGTCTCATTTTTTAAGTCCTTATTAGAATAAAAAAAGAAGTACTGGGAAAGGAAAAGAAAAAGGCAAAGAGAGAAAATGTCCTGTTATGCTGAGCCCCTTTTCATGATAATTTAGTCTCAGAAAGAGTAATTTCCCATCAGAGGCACAGCAAATCCTGAGTCACTACAAATCTTGATTCACTGCCATTTATCTTCTGCACCAGAAGGACACAACTGTGGTTGGACACTCACAGTGTCAAAATGCTTAACAAATTATTCTGATGTTTTTAATCTCTTCAACAGCTTCTTCGTCTTTCAACACTTCATTTTGTAGGGAAGAATCAGGAAATTTTCCCATCTGTTGTGAAAGTGAAATGATTTCAACCTGCAAATTATTTCAGACTTGGTGGAAGAACAGAGACTGTGACCTGCTGTTAATGTGCCAGTATTTGACATTTCCTCCTTGCTCCATGATGCTTTATAGGGTATTACCATTATTTTTGTTATTTTTTAAATGATGGAATGTATTCTTGATTATGTTTGCAAATAGAAATTAAATTATATAAGTTTATGCATCAAAATATTCATAGTATTTAGAGTGTAACAAACACTTTTAGCAGTTGAAGTTGGAACTAGATGATCTTAAATGTCCCTTCCAACCCAAAATATTCCGTGATTCTACGATACAAGTGTTCATATCTTATAAAGAAAGAAGAGACATCTTCAAAAATGTGATTTCTGTGCCACAAAATGCCCAGAGCAACAGCAGGCCAAAACCAAAATGTAAAGTTTGAGCCAAATCTTATCTAATTTAAGGTATCTCTAATGAAGGTCTGAATCTTTCACATATGAGTGAAACACCAGAGATTCTCACTGTACATAAAGGATTAATACAGACTGCAACTCTACCTCATGGGAAAATAAAAAACTAATTTTTTTTTTGTTTTATTTTTCAATATCTTGCAACTTTGCGTGATAGAATCTTCTTGAGCATCTGCAGGAATGCAGCAGAATGCTAATAATAAATTAAATAATGTGTCTAAAATATGTATCTCCTGACAAATGAAAGAACATTACAATATTTTCATCTGGGGCTAAAATGGAAACTCAAAACCACCAGAATCAGTCAGAATTAATCAGTACAGAAAAAAAAGCAGTTCCTAGATGCTGCTATGATGGCTCATTCCAGGAAAATGGGCAGCACCTCACTGTCCTTTCTGAGGACCCATTATTACTTGCAGATTCGATGGCATTAGGGCATGTTCAGGTGAAAATTATCCCTACTCTGAAGTCCTACCATTTTTAGCCTTACCATTTTTTTTCTGAGAGGTTTTCAACCTGGTCTTGGAAAGATCACTGAGGGTGGACAAAAACTCCTCAGGAATTACATGAGCAGTTGCAGCACTCATCCTACAAATGATTCACAGGAAGAAAACTATTTTGCAAATATTGAATGTTTTCTCTTCATTCTTTGGGGTTTTTCCTGGTTTTTGTTTTGTTTTGGGTTTTTTGTTTGTTTGTTTTTTTGTTCATTTGGGTTTTTGGTTTGGTTTTTTTTTTTTTTTTTTGGTTTTGGTGTTTTTGGTTTGGTTTTTTTTTTTGAGAAATCAGGAACAGTGCATGAATGACACTTTGCCCTGTTTCCATTCTGGAAGTTGGCTCCCATTTTAAATACCAAGGGAAAAGCATCCTACAACTCAGGACATTGCACTATATTGCCTTATAAAAGAAAATTAATTGGTTGTTAGGAGCCAAACTGCTTATCCCAGCTAGAGGATACTTTCTCTTAGAAGGTTTTCCTCTAAGTCAGGTCCTCAGCTGGTATAAATCTGAGAAGTCTGTTCAAATTAATATAGTTACACAGATTTACATGATCCAACTGCTTGATTTCAGCTAAACTGCTCCTGTCAGAAGGCAATTTTTGGTCTGAGGTTATAAATCCTTGACCCACACTGAGGCAAGCAGAGGAGAATCAAAACCAATCATTCTTTTTCTCTTTTTTCACTTTATGTGCAAGGCAGGAAAAGAAAAAAACAACAAAATGAGATCTACAATTAAATACATATAGTCCACGAGGAGGTTTACAAAAAGAAATGAGTGAGATGGATAGAAAGAGAAACAGAGCACACATTGAAACTGTGTGCCCTATTTGCTGAATGTAGCCTTTGTGAAGCCTGATGGATCAGAAAAGAACTGGAAGCTGCAGTGCTCTGTTTATCCAAAAATAAAATATTGCATAGGTCAAGCAAGCACAATGCAATTCCTCCTCCCTTTCACTGGAGCTCAGCCTTGACCTGAAAAGCCAACTCTCTAATGTGCTGAAAGCCTTTCAGGTTTCCACTGCGGGAAGGGACTGACAGCTTTCCTGAGCCATGCCAGGAATAGGATGGATGCACAAAAATTAATCAAGATCCAATTTAGCAAGAGCTTGGGCACACATGTAACTCCCTTTACCCTCCAAAGTAGGCACTCACTTATACAAATTACTAAATTAGTGTGAATTTAAAAAAAAAAATCCCAGACTGAGAGAAATCTTGTGGGAGAAGATTCCCAGTTACATTATGCAGAAATATACCCAAAATTAATTTGAATCAGTTTTATCCTCTCCTGTACGTTTTAAACATCTATAAAAATTGGTAAAAATACTCCTCCAGCAGAGAGGAGGAAAATTAAAATTAAGTTTAAAGCCTCTGACAATCATCAAGGTCCTCACTTTTATCAAAAATGATGCATGTGTATATGTATATTTAGTGAAAGGTCAGCCAATGCAGGAGCCAAACTGAGCCATTTTTAACTCAAAACAAATTTTGAAGTTATTTATAACCTTCTGATGGCAAGAAAAAAGTAACAATTCTCAGGAAACTTTGCTGGGACCATCTCACTCTCTTCTCTTAGATATGTTTACAGTTATCTTGCCAGAACACATGGTTGTTCATTCATTCTTGTCTGATCAAACTCAGTTTCAATCTGACCTTCAGAATGACAGGCTGATACATCCCTTTCACTGGGGACTGAAATCCCTGATCTCTCAGAAAAATGGCAAGCAGAGAGGATGCTACCAACAGGTGAATCTCAAAAGTTTCAGAATTTCCTTCAGGTAAATCTCAAAAAAATGCCTGGTTAATCTAAAAATTAGATACAAACACAGCAATGAGTACAGTAGTGCCAACATATCTACCACTGTGAATCACTATGAATCACATATCCCACTAACTGTGGGAAGAGGGAGACAGCTGAACCCCATCCCAAATATCCAAGTGGTTCCCTTGGATTTGAGAATTGATCCACTGTGATTCCTGTGAGCTGGAAACACCATCCCTGTAGGGATTTAAAGGATGTGTGCTTGTGGCACTTGGGGACATGGTTTAGTGGTGGCTTGGGCAGAGCTGGCTAAACTAAATGTGAAACTTTTTTTCTAACCTAAACAATTCCATTAGTCTATAACTCCATAAAAGGCCCTGAGGTCCTTCCTAGTTTGTTGCACTTGTGTATCTGTTTCTCTAATTTCGACAATTTCATGAGCATGAAATACATAAAGTACATAAAAAATAACAAAGACTTATTTGTTACATTTGTCTTGAAATGTATTTTATTTAGGAATATAGGGCGGGAAAAGGTATTGTTGAAGTACTTTGTATAATTCATTTGGTTTTCTTTAAAAAGTTTCAGTTCTCTTTCCACTAAGCAAATCTTGGCTATCTTCATGCAGACTGAAAAAAAGCCCTGAAACTCTAAAACTAAAATTTTAACTTAGGAAATTTAACTTAAGAAAAAAGGCTAAGAATGTATTGATATTTTTAATTTATTACATTAAAACGCATTTGTATTTGCACCTTCTTAACCTGCTGGTGTTTTACAACAGATCATTGCAGTGTAGAATCAGAGTCACAGAATGGTTTGGGTTGGAAGGCACCTTCTGCCATGTGCAGGGATATCTTGCACTAGAGCAGTGTAAGATTCTCTAGTGTAACATTTCTTACATTGATGTTCTGGGGAAGGATTTAGGAGAGTCAGCCCCAATCTGTAGTGATCCTCCATCCTTTTTCCCTCTCCATTCCTCACCTGGCATTTATTCTCTAACAGGATGTGGTGACAGTAACATTGGTGAGTAAAGACCTGCAAAAGATGTAAGCCCTTTGAAAAACTGAGAAACAGCAGTTACAAAATCCAGTGCTAGTTTTTTTTATGGGAAAATCTTCACATTATTTTGATTTTTCCTGTGTTTCTACTAAAGTCAAGGTCATCTGTTTACAATAAAGAAAAAAAAAGACAACAAAAATAGAGAAATAGTGTTAAGTGCAAATCCAATCCTTGCCAGGCACAACTCCTTGTGCAGCCACTGAAATCTTACCTGTGCCCATCTTGTGAAATGCTGATCCCTAAATCCAGAGGCAATCACTGAGACACAAAGCTCCTCCACTGGAACGCAAACAGGGACAGACAATTAGTGCAGGATGATGGAATCAGAGGGGTCACGTGTTTCCCAAGCCTGATGCTGCTTTTTCTATAAAAAGTTGGAAAACTTGCTCAGTGATTGCAATGAGTGAAGGACTTTGAGGGTGTTGGTGTTGGGCATGGGGAAGGCTGGGCTCAGGATGCACAGACAACATTTCCAAAGCCTGTGCCGAACAGTGAAGCCCCAAACGCACCCCAGGGATCAAACATCTTCTTGAGGTATGGCTGGACCTTGTGATCTTTAGAGATCTTTTCCAGTATTAGTGATTCTGTGATTCTGAAGGACACATTTCTGTAATAATTACAAAAACAAGCAAAGACAAAATTAGGGAAACTTTAAAACTAAAGAACATAAACTCCTCAGTTTATTTTCTCTACAGAACATCCCAGCAACAAATTTTCTATTTCTTTTGGTCAGGATTTTTAAAAACCATTAACAAATCCAGTGGCCAAACCACATATTCAAATCCTCAAATTAATTACCCCAAAATATCAGATTAACATCTCTATGGGTGCCTGATCTTCAGCAGATAAGATTTTTCCTCCTTGAGCTCCTGAATATGAAACTTGCACCCTGCAGCCATGGAGAGCAGCCTAGAGACAGCTCTGCAGTGGAGAAAATTGCACCGTCCTTTGTTCCACAAACACTTAAAATGGGAATAATGCACCTTTTGTTTTAATATTTTTAATTTTCGCAATATGCATGGACAGAAATTGTTAAGTGAAAAGGTAAAGCAAACAAAACTCTGTACAGGAATAAAAAGGATGTTTAAAGGGAAAAAAAGGGTTAAAACTTCACAAGCATGAAATGATGAATTCTAATATCTCTCTAACATCTTCAATCACCCCAGAAATCAAAACTCAGGGATGTGCATCCGTGCACAAAGGCTGGAAACTCTTTGGATCCGCTCCTGCTCCTGATCACAGGAGTTTCTCTCCTCTGACCGCGCAGGATGGGGCCCTTTCATTATCTTCCAACCAGCCGATAATTAGCAAGTTTCGTAACAATCCCGTCAGATGAGCAGCCTGGGGAAAGGGAAAGGAATCTATTATGTGGCCAGAGCCTTCTGTCTGCCCGATCTCTTAAGCAGATTGGAGCGGCGCTCCAGCGCCCCAGGTGAAGGCGGCGCGGGGCTCCTGGGGGTTATCGAACCTGCCAGGGCTCGGGGCTCAGCAAAGCCTTCCGCAGGGAAAGGTCCTCCCAAGTATCTCCGGGATTATCCCTCCCTGCACCCGCACATCATCTGGCTTTAAACTTCAGCCCCTCTGGCGAAGCGCTGGCTCCGAGCGCCGCTCCATCCTCTCCTTATCCTTCAGTCCCGGCTTTTCCCCGCTCATCCCCTCCCCATCCCTCTCCATCCTCTCCTTATCCTTCAGTCCCGGCTTTTCCCCGCTCATCCCCTCCCCATCCCTCTTCATCCTCTCCTTATCCTTTAGTCCCGGTTTTTCCCCGCTCACCCCCTCTCCACCCCTCCTTTTCCTTCAGTCTCTGCTTTTCCCCTCTCACCCCCTTCCCACCCCTCTTTATCCTTTAGTCCCGGTTTTTCCCCTCTCACCCCCTCCCCGTTCCTCCCCATTCCGCCCCATGCCTCCCCATCCCTCTTTATCCTTCACGTCCAGTTTTTCCCCTCTCGCCCCCTCCCCATCCCTCCCCATCCCTCCCCATCCCTCCTTATCCTTCACGCCCGGTTTTTCCCCGCTCCCGAGCAGCCACGGGCTGCGGCCGGCACCGCTGCCAAGCACCGGGCTGGATTAGCTGGGAGCCAATAGCTGGGGGTCAGGATTAAGAGGCCAGCGTGCACTTTAATACAAGCTGCCTATAATTAATGGCATTATTAATAGCTTGACTGAAAAATTCATTAAAAAATCCATTAAAAATAAATACCCTTTTACAAAAGGCATCGCCTTGGGTAAGAAAAACAGAAAAAAAGATAAAGGAAAATTGATTGGTGGTTTTCAGTTTGCAGAAAGACAGACCATAGTTCAAGCTGATTAAAATTGAACATTTTAGATTAAGCACCCTTGCCAAAATATTCTCTGTAGTTACCCAATATGAAAATATTATGAGATGTCACATTTTACATTTTTTATATGTGAAGGTTTCAGCATGAGGCACATCTACCACGTGCACACGCACTCAGATGTGCCCATGCTCATACTTAGAGGTAACTTCTTTCCTGAGATATTTTTTCTCCCTCAGGAGCATCAGGACTCCTCCTGCAACAGAGGGTAACTGTAAGAGATAAACTCTGAGACTCCACTGCAGAGAGAGTTTTCAAATGCTGCAGAGCTCCCTGCCAGCACATATCTTCACCTCTCCCTTTCTAGACCTAATAGTTGCATCTAAGGAAAAAAAAATAGAAAAAAAAAAGATCAAATATAAAATGTGTGTCCTTTTGATGCAGGTGTGTGTTTCTCTTCAGATTTCACTTCCCAGTGCTCATCATTTTGAGTATGCAGAACAGGGAGTTAAAAAAGCAGCTAAAACTGATTGTCATATATGCTAAGGCCTCCTAATGTCTCTCTACTATTGCAAAAGGCCAATAAGAGTGAGCAAAAGGATATTTTATGCAATTTTTTTACTCCTTTTTACATTGCCTGAGTGGTGTAGAGCAGACTCATGCTTGGGACTTTGAACTTTTGTGTCCAAATCTTTGTTCTCCAGAATGAATCTCACAAAGATATGGGTGAGACTACAAAGTAACTGTAGTGTTTCTCTTAACTCCAGCACTAAAACTGGAAAGCCTGTGAAGGTAGACACTGATTTATGACCCATAGGTGAAGACCATGCTAGGACACCAACATGGCCCATTTCTAAAGCATCAGTTTGTATCTTATAACCTCTAGGTTATGTCACAGAGTTACAGAATGGTTTAGGTTGGGAGGCACCTTAAAGCTCATCCCTGCCATAGCCAGGGACAGCTTCCACTGTCCCAGGTTGTTCCAAGCCCCATCCAACCTGGCCTTGAACACTTCCAGGGATGGGGCATTTACTGTATTTAAAGAAGAAGGAAAATGTTTGAAGGATTATACCAGATTTAGTGTCTAAACAGTGATTGACAGCCACTAAAAGCAGATGCAGGAGTGAAAAGGGAGCTCTGACAGGACAATCTCCTAATCCCCAAGAATCACAGCTTTGTTTAAAGCAGCCAAATCATCAACATAGAGCAGGATCCCCTTTCTCTCCCCCTAAACAGGAGCTGGTTAAGGATGTAAAACCCAATCACTGCTTCGTCTGCCAACTTGGTTGCTGCTTCCAGCACCCAAGCTCTGCAGTTGGCACAACCTCTGCCAGCCCATAACACAAAAAGTTCACTTTCCATCACTGTTATAGCGCAGACACAGAGGGTGACTCATGTGAGAGCGTCTCGCTTGCTGTTACCATCCATTGGAGATCCAGAGTGGAGTATCAGTGAACTCCCTCACACTTCAGCCCAGGAAAGCAGAAATCTCTCTCCTTGGCTCTGTGCTCCCTCTTGGCTCCTCCCGTTGCCAGCTGTTAGGTTTAATGGCCATCAAACCGTTTGTGCCTCCGAATTAAAAGTCTCCTGGAGGCGATGTCAGATCCCGCCTTTCCTCCGGAGGAACGCAGCCATTCCCTGCTCCCATGGCCCTTGTGCTGCCTAATGAATATGGGAAAGTTCTTTTTGAGGCTGCAGCACTGGGGCTTTCCTGCCCTTAACTATGTGTAACAACAAGGAAAAATTTCACTCCACGAGTAGATTTTCCTAGAAGATATTCTGAGAGATAAATGCTGTAAGATCCCATAACTGGGCTGGTGTTTGTTGGTGAGTTACTCTGGTTCTTTGATCAATGCTGTTATTTTACAATGTTACAGAAGAGCATGGAGTGGGGGCTGCCAAAAAATGTGCCTCCTCTCAATTATATTAATAATTAATTTAATTATTTTTTAATATTAGGTGTTGAAACATTTGGTGAAACATCTCAGAACTGGGTGTTCAGGAACTATGTGCACTATGGACACTATGAACTCACCCCTAAGATAAAACAATCACAAACTGGACTACATCCCATGTTTTTGTATCTGCATAATTTACAGATTTGTAATCACAAGACTATTTCAAAAACTATTTATCAAAATATCCACTGAAATCTAAAAGTTTCACAGAAAGAAATCTATTTGACCTTTTTTTAAGCGAAAAAATATCCATCATTTTAAAACCCATCAACATTAAAGTTTTCATTTTCAGTTTTCACTTCACACCTTCCAGTAAAGTAAAATAGATTCTCTGTTATTTTTTTTTAATCTAAATATTGGGAAATTATCTATAATTTAGAATTTTCATCCTTGTTTTAAGCACAAAAATCTTCAAACACTTACTCATCATCATATTCTATCTCATTTTGTTTCCTTAAACATCCTGGTCTCGGGTCATTTGGAATGTGAATTTAACCTGAGGACAAAATTTTCCTCTGCAATAAATCATCACAAATCCTGTTCATTCCCAGTAAAAGGCAACCAAGTTGATTTTGGTTTGGTATCACAATCCAAGCAAATTATTTCTGCTTTCAGTGAGGTGCAACCACCTCTAGTGGCAGAAATCAGTCACCTGCTGAAAGGCTGTGGCAAAGCCACACAGTTTTAGGGGTAAAAAAAAGAAATTATGGAAAAAGGGTATTAGGAAGGAAATCTTCCCTATGAGGGTGGAGAGGGTCTGGCCAGGCTGCCCAGAGAAGCTGTGGCTGCTCCTGGATCCCTGAAAGTGTCCAAGGCCAGGCTGGACAGGGCTTGGAGCAACCTGGGATAGTGGAAGGGAGTTGTGGTTTGAATGAGATGATTTTTAATGCCCTTCCCAACACAAATCATTCTGTGATTCTATAAGAGTGATAATTTAAAGCTAGTTCTCCATATCAGTTAAAATTTGGTAGTTTTTCTTCTATCATAAAAAGAGGTACTGGGCATTTTCTAAATTGAAGGGTTGCAGGGGTGAACATCTGCCTCAAAACCAACCTTCAAAAATCATCAGCTCCTGGTCCATTACCAGCATATAGAGAAGAGTGTTTCCACTGAAGCTTGACTATGCTGATCTGAGCTCCTCTGTCATCCCAGCATCTCTGTGCTTTCAGAATCCAGTCACATTTAGACTGGTATTTAGCTCAGGTATCTCTGCATGACGTTTCAGATCTTGGTTTCCCCCATAATTCTTTCATTTATCCTGGTTTCCTTATTTTATCAAACATTAGTGTTTGATAAACACTCCCTAAGTTATCAAACATTAGGAGTGATATTCATTTGACTGAAGGTAGATCATTACAATTTAAATTTTTGTGCCAAGATCATTCACAGAAAATCCTCTCCCTAGTCAAAATTAGAAAAAAATACTCCAGAAATGTGTATTTTCTCATTCTGAAGTGCATATCTAAAATGTGAAGATAAATTACCTTTTGAAAGTGGCTGTTCCTAACCATTAAACATAGTAAGTTTTCCGATGGATTAGTTCTGATCAGCTATATGAAATATCACATCTCAAAGTGGAATGAAATTAATTGAACTTCATCTATAAGAAATTTAAAAATCTATATTATAAAAATTAATCTTCAGTATGATTTATGGCAGATTGCATGGAGAAAAATATATTATGTAGACTACTTTGATAGAAATTTTATAAACTATAACAAATTACTGAAAGAAATTAAATGTAATTTAGATTTACCTTGTGTTGGCTTTGAATTTAGGGCTGTGTGATTTGATATTAGAGGGTAACACAGGTGCCTGAATCCAGGCCAGCAATTCTGGTAGTGGTCCAGTAGAGCATCTGCAACATCCACACAGAAACAGAAGATTTGATGAGAGAGACCTGAGCCTAAAAACCAGGTGCAACACCTTGGCACAAAGGTGTTGATGCATCTAAATATCCTATTTCAGTTAGAAGTTGAATTAAAAAAACCCTTACTTTACCTCTCTGAAAGAAGTGAATTGCAGAGGATGAGAATGAGTGGGCAGAACTCCAGGTGCGGATAACAGCTGTATCCAGCCAATTCCAGGCTGTGGGTGTCTTAAAAGTGATCATCTCACAGAAGGTACTGCTAAAATTAACCTTTTTGGCAATGAGAGCCTTCACCTACCCAACCTGAGGTGAAACATTTGCTTGGTTGCTGTTAAAGCCCCAGGGCACAGTGAAATAAGGAGTGTGTACCCGTGAAAAGCGTTGGGTACCGGAAGAGATTAGCACTGATAGTATGGAAAAGAAATAAAATGCAAGTTTTAAGAAGGGATTTGAAGAGTTTTCAGGAGGCTTCACCTGTCATGGTTAATATCTACTGCAGCCCTCTGATCATGAGGGCCAGGAAACTTCTCAGGTCCGTGTCCATAATGAGATCTTGAAATAGTGGCTTGAAATAAAATGGAGAAATGTAATCGCCTTTGTTTATCACAAAGAAAGGATTTGATAAGGATCTGTGAGATCATACCAAGGGAAATGGGCCACATTTCATCTGGACAAGGAAGAAAAGCAAAATAAAAATTATACCTGTGGAGATTCTTACCTACAAAGACTGCACGAGGTGGGGTTTAGCAAAATGAAGCCAATGGGTGGAGCACCTGCCGGGCTGAATTTTGGCTTGTTTCACACCTTTACATTTCTTTAGCAGCTTATTCCTGGTTAGTCTGTCTCCAAAATAGTTTCCCCCAAAAATGGTCGTGCTCATTTCCCTCTCTGATGCTCCAGAGGGGAAGCACAAGTGGCAGAAGGAATGGAGAAAAGGGACCTTGGTGTCAGGGGAAGGTGTCAAGTTGTGGGGCTCATCTGCTCTTTCCTGCCCTAGAGCAGCCCTTGACTCTTTCACAAAATATCTTCATACCATGATGCTGCAGACAGCACAGCCCAGAAAAAGGGATGTTCCTTGGTCTTTATGCACCAGAAATCACTGAAATGAATTCTCCAACCTGTTTATAGGACAGGCTGGTGAAGGACCTGCCATGGGCCTTGCCTCGTCTGAATAACATTTCATAAAATCCATTATTCCATCTATTGTTCTCTCTGATCAACATCCACTGCACATGAACTAAATTGAGTTCGGGAATGAATATTAGGAAAATTTTCTTCCCTGGAAGGGTGGTCAGGCATTGCAACAGGCTGCCCAGGAGAGTGGTGGAGACACCATCTGTAGAAATGTTCAAAATTGTTGATGTGTTTAGGAACATGGATTGGTGGTGGACCTGCTGTGGTGATGGTTGGACACAAAGACCTTAGAGGTCTTTTCCAGCTGCCACAATTCTGTGATCCTAAAAATCGCCACCAAAAAAAGCACCAGAATGGACTCCAGCCTGGCTGCTCTTTGAGTGACTTTTCTCAGGACTAGGGATAATCCCCTAAATAAATTCTTTCATTTTTTAAAAAAGAAACTAATCTTGTCGCTGACAGCGACATTTCATTTTAATAATTTCTTCTTGCTAGGAGATCTTTGAAAACTAAAAATATCTTTTTTCCTTTTCTTTCTTTTTCTCTTTTCTCTTTTCTCTTTTCTCTTTTCTTTTCTTTTCTTTTCTTTTCTTTTCTTTTCTTTTCTTTTCTTTTCTTTTCTTTTCTTTTCTTTTCTTTTCTTTTCTTCTCTTTTCTCTTCTCTTTTCTTTTTCTTCCAAGTGCACATCAACTCCTTCTTCTGGAGGACTCCAAACCTGGAGATTTAATCAGTAGGGTGGGGACTCTTACAACGTTACCCACTGGCTAAATAAGCCACTTTCAGTTTGTGCACACAGATTTGATACTTTTCCAGCATCAGATAACATCTCAAAAAGATTTCTTTTATCTTTATCCTTGTTCAAACAAGATGTCTGGGTGGTAATGTTTCCGTTCTCTCTCAGCCCACAGAGTCCTAACAATAACACACTTCACATGGGTTAATCAAACTGAGATAATAGTGTCATAACTGAGCCAAAATTCTGGAAATCTCATAGAGCAGCAAGAGAAACACGAATTCATTGAAATTTTCCTGTGCCAAAGCAATGAACACAACTGGAATAGTACTGTTGAGAGTATCTACACAAAAATGCAGAGACTACAGGCAGGTTTTTCTTTCAGGGAAGTGGTTCTCTATTATTTTTAAGATAATCAGCTTTATTTTCTCCAAATGAACTTATATTCCCATTTACTAACAACATGGATAACTTGATGAACCTAAACTTTTAAATTCTGGAAGATTAAAATTCCTTTGAATTGGGAATTACTGCCCATTATAGTTCCCCATTTAAATGCTATTTCACCCCTTCAGCTTCACTTGCTATCTCAGTGCATCTCAAGAAAGTTTCGTTCAGTTCCTAAATACTCACTGTTCAAGCCTTGACAATTACACTCAGAATATTTGCATGTTGTTATTATGTTTCTGTTAACCATCTATGAGCAAAGCTTTATGTATTCTACCCTTGTACTTGCCCCTAATAATACCATAATTCCCAGCTTTGATCTCCTTGTTCTTGGAATAATTCTTGCGTCTTGTCAGCACCTTTTTATTTTGATGATGTTGACAATAAAATATTTTTCCAGGTGAATTTGCTGGCACTTACCTAGAGTTCTTCCCTTCCTGAACTGGGATATAACATGCTCCTGTATGCAAACTTTAGGATTGTAGCAAGAACTCTTATCTTACTCAGTTTTACAGCCCAGTACCTCTCAGGATTGCCAAAAGGAGATCATCTGCACTGGGAAATTTAAGTGAGACAAGGCTGCTCAGAGCTAGGACTAAATCCCTGACTCCTGAGCCTCTCATCACCCAGCTGGTTTTCCTACCTGTGTAGGTAAAGGTTCTCTGACTTCTGAAAAAGTGAAGTTTTTTTCCTTTTAATACTTAGAGGCAGCTCACAAAAAATATGAAGAGCAACTTCTGACAAGAGCATGGCATGACAGGATGAGATTTAGTGGCTTAAACCTAAAAAAAAAAAAAAAAAAAAAAAAGGAGATAAGGAGATTTATGAGATATTAGGAATATTATGTCCCAGCACAGGTTGCCCAGAGAAGCCAGAGAAGCTGTGTCTTCCTCATCCTTGGAAGTGTCCAAGGCCAGGTTGAATGGAATTTGGAGCAACCTGGGATAGTGGAAGGTGTCCTGGCCGTGGCAGGAGATTGGAACTGGATGAGCTTTCAATTCCCTTCCAACACAAACAGGTCCATGATCCAATGATTACACAAAAAGGAATGCAAAGAGAAAGAAGGACAAGGCTCCTTAAGGAGGAAACAATTAATTTATGTTGGTGGTGGTTGGAAATGCCCTTTGTGTTATGATTTTAACTAAAATTAAGATATGAAAGTCATGTCAATGCCTTATTCTTCTGCTCCACAATACTGGTCACCTTTTCACTCTACAGTCAGGTTTGGATAATTGAGGAAATCCACATGGCTACGGTACATTCATGGCACGTCTAATTAGAACAATAGAAATTGAACTAAAAGCAAATTATTTCCACAAGTAGCAACAATTTTATTTTTTTGATGCATATTCCTCTCAGCTGTCTGCCCAAGCACTTTGTAGTCTGCTCTTTTCAGGCCTCCATCAGCAGCTGAGAGACATTAGTGTAGCTGCATGTGTGCTACTCTGTATGCAAAAGATATCTATGAGTATTAACTAAATTTGCAAGAGGAATTAGGATCAGTAATAAATGCTTTAGCAAAGAGGCTTTTGGGAATAAAAAATATATCTTCAGGCAAAATTCTCATAAACTAGACATCATCTTTGATTTACAGTTTATAGTATTTTCTTGCCTGCGTCCAACATTCCCAGCTTCAGTGCTCCTGTTCTGCTTGGTGTGATTGACTGTGTAGGGTGGGAGGGCAGCTCTGGAGGATGAAAAGTTAAGTCAATGCAGTCATGAACCTAGGGAAATAAAGAACATAAACTTCAGTTTGTACTAACCCAACCAGGCTGAAACCCACTGGATTCCCTCACTGATCCTAATACACAAATACTGTGCCAATGATAACCAATTCAGTGGCAGAACACAGGCTTTTGGTTGAAAGAGCAAAATAAGGCCATGTGTGCAAGGAGGAGGCAGAGATGAATGTTTCTGGGATGCTCCCGTCCCATTCTACACAAAACCAGCTCTCAGTCTCAGGCCCACTGGGAGCTTCACCTCAATTTTGAGAGCTGGGCTGTAGTTGTCCACTTCTGCTTCTGCAGATTCAGAGAGCATGAGGCCAGAAGGGGCCATTAGAATTCTCTTGCCTGATATCCTGTGTAATAAGTGGATTATTATGATCTCCCCTGTCCTTAAAGTCTTTGGATCACATTGTCTCATACCTTGGCTTTTGAAGAATTATCCCCAAAAGGATTTTTTCCTTTTTTTTCCGTTTTAATTTTAAACGAGCCTATTAATGGAGATTCCACCAGTGACAGGTTGTTTAAAAGTCACTTTAGGACTATTTTCTCCCCTTCTGGTAGTCAGCTTCTACATTCCTTTAATTAATTTAATTCCATTGCTCATGGCAATGTCCACACCCTAAATAATTCTTCACCTTCTTTGGCATTTAAACCTTTCAAATGACTGTAGGCAATTTTTCTATATCTTTTTAGTCATTTCCTAGCCAAGCTACATGGATATTAGTTTTTCAGATCTGTCCTCATAAGACAGCCCTCCCCAGCCTGTGCAGTGATGTCTCAGCCTTGTTCTTCACTACCACACAGGCAGAGCTCTGAGTTCTCTTCCTGAGTTAACCCATCCAGCCCAAACAAGGTGTGGGCAAAATTCCCAACTTGACAAGTCCATCAAAGCTGCCACTGACTTCACTCAGTGTTGGAGCAGGAGTTAAAATTTGTGTGGTTCCTTTTGGTGAATGATACAAGGAAATGAGTTACAAGCTTTGTAACGTTATCTCTGAAAGCATTTTCTTTTCTATGTCCTGACACAACCCCATGGCTATTTTTCAGATCACTTTTATTTCAAGTAATTTTGCCCTATTTTTTTTTTGCCTGAGTTTCACTTAGCACACAATCTTTTTACATGAATTGGTGGGTTTTTATTTTTTATTCAGGGTGTTTTACCTTGTGTTTTTCAAGTTGAATTTTATTTCACATCTCTTGCCAGTGTATTCCCTGTGTGCCCCTCTGTATTATTCCTCTTTCCCCTAAGGTGACCTCTCCATCCCTGCTATGTTCTCACTAAGATGAGGTTTTATTGTGCCCCTCAGTTTCTAACTGAGTGTCCTGATTTCAAAGTGGTATCAACTGATTATATTTTGCAAATGCAATTATAACCAGCTATTTACAATAACCTTCCTTCCAAGCAATAATGACTTCCAACTTTTATTTTGCTGTGTGGTATAAGCAAGAGGATCTCACTAGGACAGCTGTACCATTCTCCACATTATTCAAAGGAATTCTAGTTTTCATTAACTTCTTGCTGAGGGTTTTCATTACATTTTCAGCCCATACAATAGACTTATTAGTCAAGCCAGTGCAAACTATTGTGCTGAATTAGATTTTGAGTCTAATACTTTGCAATTACCTATTCTACAGTAATACATAAAATATTGTTAGGGTCATATCAGTATCTCTCTGTACCTTACTGTCCATTCATACTATATACACTGATATATTATATATATTTTAATATGTTCAAATCAAATATATTATTTACATCTTCATATATATAAATATATTATATATAATATATAATATATTCATAATAATATAATATATAAAATAATTAGATAATATATAATTTATTATATAATATATAAAATAATATACACTAATATAATATATATTATATATTTTTATTTATTTAATATATATTATATTATTTACATCTTCAGAAATATATAATATAATATATAATATATAATATAATATAATATATAATATATAATATAATATAATATATAATATATAATATATTATATATTATATATTATATATTATATATAATATATAATATATAATATATAATATATAATATATAAAATATTATATATTATATATTATATATTATATATTATATATTATATATTATATATTATATATTATATATTATATATTATATATATTATGTATAATATATATAATATATATAATGCATATAATATATATAAATATATACATATACATATAAATATATACACATATAAATATGTGTGTGTGATGTGTTTTGGTTTATACATACCTTAGTAAGACACTAAGTATGCCTGTAAACCACTCAGTAGCCAAGAGAAAGTGTCTGAAAAACTTCAATTTAGTCACTCAATGTGAAGAGTGAAATTCAAGTGGAAAAATCAAAACCAGTGAGAAGATGCATGATTAAGTTTATCTCCAAGAGAATTTTTCAAAATAAAACTTCAATGAATTTACAAAAGTGCAGGTAGTTACTGAATAAGATGGTGAGTATTAAAATGTAAAGTGTTGATTGTGAATAGGGTAGAAAATTCCATCAGCTGGGGCTTAAATACTGTTTCTGTGACAATGAGAATACAGGAGGGACATGTGTTTGCCATCGCCATCTCGTCATGGATGATCCAATTTAACTGCCTCAAAGTGCATAGACTCTGTCATCCTCAATTCCCTGGAGCATCCAAGGCATTCTTATGGGACTGACAGATAGATCCAGGATCAATACAAACCTTATGATTCTTCAGAGTGGCGCAGCCCTGCAACTTTAAGCTTGTATTTGATGTACAAGAGTATGCACCCAGGTGTAACCTTGGTTTCTGCTCCATCACAAGGGGAGATGGCGCTGGATGGCCCCAGATGGCTGCTCAGAGCAGATGTGGCTGCCCTGGAAGTGTTCAAGGCCAGGTTGGACAGGGTTTGCAGCAACCTGGGATAGAGGAAGTGTCCCTGTCCATAGCAGAGGATTGGAATGAGATCATCTTTAAGGTCCCTTCCACCCCAAGCCCTTCTGTGATTCTGTGATTCTAAGATATCCCCCCTCTGTTCCTTTAAATCAATTTCATGAGATAGATTTCCTTAGGAAACAAAACTCCTCTACCAATGTATGTTATAATTCAAATTTTAAGTGGGTGCCTACCTGTCAGTCTGTCCATTTCCTAACTACACCTGTAAGGAAATCTATAAAATCCATCCTGACAGTGGCTGCTCACTGCTTGTTTTTTGGTGATATGGAGGAGCTGTTGTACAGGATTAGCCAATTCATCCAAAATCAGGGAGGAAGCCTGTGCTAGAGCTTGAAACAGCTTGCAGGTCAAAACTGATTTTCTCCCCCTGTGTGGACAGAGAGAAATTAGCTTAGAAGAGGAAAAAAACCAAAACGAACAAACTATTGCAAGGCAGTAAAATTAAGCTGAAATCAAACTTTAACCCTTGATGCTTTTGAGTAGAGATCACTGCCAAGGACCATTTGCCAGGGCTGCATTTCTCTGTTTTAATGAACTTGGGCTGAGAGTTGAGAGTATTGCAGGATGCAAAGCATTCCAACATCGCAATGCATTTATGAAAGCAAATAAAGCTTCCAAAATAATTTTGGTGATTTTGGTGCTGTCTGTATTTTGGCACACTCCAGAGAGATGTTCTCTGTGCTGAGACCAGCTGTCATGAGAATTCCTGCACCAAACTCTTTAATCTTCTGGACCTCTGAAACCATGGATGACCATAACAAGAATTCTTGTGGGAAGGATCCATGACCAATTCCACCCCCTGAGCCAGGCCCAAACATTTTGGGGGACAGTTCTAGATGGCCAGAGACACCTTAAAGACTGAACTGTAGACAAAACTGAGTACTAGTGCCTGACAATGTTATGAAGTGTTAAATTCACCTGTGTAGCTTCTGGGTCAGCTCAGATATTTGCTTGATTGTTGAAAAACAATCTTATTGCTGACATGAATTTTAATTATGCATTTTCTAAGTTGAATGATAATGATTACAAATACTCATTTTGTAATAAATAAGAAATAAATAAATAGAAAGAGAGAGAATAATGTTGAAATTGAAGTGTAAAAACATGCTATTTTAACATTATTGGATTAAAATATTTATTTCCCTATTCTATGCAATTTTTCATGTTAAAGTGATCTTTATTTTATGTAAAATGTAAAGTTTGGATTTAAAAACTCCATCACACACACACAAACCCAAACACAAAAATTAGAACTACATAACTAGACAAAATATCCAGATATTACTTAAAGTGATTGGGAAATCAAGTAGAAAGATGTGAAAGTAGGATTTTCAGAAGCACCTACATGATTTGGGAGCATAAGCCTCATGTAAAGACAAATGGCTTTATCTATCAGAGAGTCTTGCCCAAAGTTATTCAACAGACCAGTGACATATCAGGAGGACCTTTGATATGAGTGCATATTTAGTTTCATAATTTCTTTATCGTTTGTCTGACCTACTGTGTCCTAATGTTCCTCTCCACCAGCTTGGTCCTTATTCAGGGAAATTCCAGTTTATTTAATGTTTCTGCATAACCCAGTGGCCATCCACCGCAAACACATCACAGGCCACAGACTCCACACACCTGACCTGGCATTTGCTGCAGCCCACAGATCCTCAGTGCAATCCATACAGGACATTTGGCACTGCTCTGCCTTGCCAAATCCACCTCAGGGTTAAGCTTCATATGTTCTCTTTTGCATCAGTTCCTTTAAAGATGGTGCTTTCTTTAATGAGCTGTCAGAGCTGAGCATTTCTCCGCAGTTAAACGGTACCAAGCTTCCCCTGGATTTATTCATGCCCATAATTAGGGAGCACAGCCCTGTCCCCAGCTGCAAGCTGGGAGTCAGTGGCAGGTGAGGTGCATGGGGAGCTGGGAGTGTCAGAGCCATCAGGTCACCCTGAATGTGGCCATTTAAAAAAAAAATCCTCCACAGAAAAGTGAGGATTTGTCACACCAGTCTGAACTGATGACCCCTCAAACGCCTCTGGCAACATTCAGTTCCTGATTTTTAGGTAAAAGGAAAGCAAAAATACAAAGGTGTCCCACATGTTGAGTTCCCAATTTAAGTCAATGTTTCTTTCATCCTTGTCCCAGGATGGGGGGAAAGAGAATTTTTCTTTTATTCTTCTATTGCAATTTTTATTATCTCACTTAGGGTGAGAGACAATTTTCATAGAATCATCACAGAATGACAGAATGGTTTGTGTTGGAAGGGACCTCAAAATTCATCCAGTTCCAATCCACTGCTATAGGTAGGACACCTTCCACTATCCCAGGTTGCTCCAAGCCCTGCCCAACCTGACCTTGGACACTTCCAAGGATGAGACATCCAAAAAATAAGCTTTAAATTGTCCATTGGAACTTTTTATTTTCAAAAAGAAAAGGTACATCAAAAAAATAAAAGAATCCCTGACAGTTGTTTTTCAATATGTAATAAAATTTTATAAAATATTCTGATAATACCTTCCATGAGGATTTAAATAGGATTGCTCCGACAAGTCAGCATTTTAAGGAGAAGGTGGCTTTTGATATCAAGGTTTGTTTATATTTCAGGAAAAAGAGAACCAGCTCTAATCATACTTTATCTGCTTCTCCTTTTTAAGCTGCTGTCTTTTGGGTAGAGAGATCATTTTTACAAAGAGTTTTTACAGCAGACCCACTAGGCATTATTAGAATCAAACTGATGATATTCCTCCTTAGGGCTAAAGAAATGGAGATAAGAGAAGTAAATACAATATTCAAGGTAATTTTTAATAAAACTGAAAAAGAAAAAAGTCTGTGCTTTCTTCAAATTTAGATGATTCTCTTGATCCTGAAAATAAATGCAACAATTTGCCAACCAAACTGATTTTCCAAAGCACTCAGGGTAGAACCAGTAATTTTATAATAGGATGAGTTTGCAGGTTTAACCACAAAGAAATAGCCATTTCCTTTTCCTGCAGAAGTTGATATGAAAAGAGGGTAGATAGCATGAATAATTATGATGGCTTGAAGAATATGTTTTGAAACTGCTTCAGAGTGAAAATTAGCTTTTTTGAGTAGATGGACATTTTCACAGTAAGTGTTCAGGGAAGGGGCTTGAATGATGCAAAGCATTTTTATTTTATTTTTTATTTTATTTTATTATATTTTGTAATAGATTTTTTTTCTTTTTTGCCCAACAGGGCACTATATACATATACAAGTATTCCAATGTATCTATCAAACTCAAAACCAGTAATAATTCAGTCTGCTCAATTGCTTTAATCCAAGGATATAGTGAAGTTCCTGATCTGTCTGGTTATTATCCAAGATGCAGGCTAAATCTTCAGAAGGCTAAAAAAATCCATAAGTCTTCGACCCCTCTAAAACTTACCGGGAAAAAACAGAAATTCTAATGGTTCCAGGAATAGCTATGGATTAGTGTGCTGAACTGTTTCATTTTAACAGATCTAAATTATTTCTTCTTTTCAATCTTTCCTTTTAATAGAAATTGCTTTAAAAGTCAAAACTGAAAATATCTGTTGACCAAAAAAAGCCCCTTTTAAAAAATTTAGTAATGTCCAAGTGGGCTATTTTTGTACTTCTTGACTTCTTGTACATACCTACAGTTCTTTCACTTTTCTTTAATATTAAACTAGCTATTTTTTTTTATTTGAGAAAACCTGTGGATTCAACAATCAGCCAGACCCTTCCAAAGATTTCGTTGAAAATTTTCAACCCCTTTCTGTTTATTCACTGCCCTGCTACACTAATGGCTTGCTGCCCTGTAATCCTGACACAGGGGCAGTTTTTCCCAGGATAGACACAAAGCCCATGGGAATCTGCACATGTTTGAGCTCCTGCAGCCTTTTAATCTGCAAGTGGCACCATTAACCCCAATAAAAGCGTTCACAGGCATGTGCCACAGTGCCCACTGCTCCTGCCCTTTGTTCCCAGTGCTCATCCTGCGAACTGAAAAGGAAAACTTGGCTAATAACCTGACTAAAATTGGAGCCAGCATCAAATGTGACCCCTTTTTCTCTCAAATTTGGGGAAACTTACATTTAAGGTGAGGGTCCTGAGCTCACAATTTCACTTCTAAAGCAGCTGTGAGAAGGAGAGCTGCCTCCCAAGGGCACTGAACCTTCTCCCTTCTGTCCCTGTGTCCCCCATGGCTGCAGAGAACAGCTTGGATCATGGAACCATGGAATGCTTTGGGTTTGAAGGGACCCTAAAGATTGACCAGAGCCAACCCCCTGCCATGGGTGGGGACACCTTCCACTATCCCAGGTTGTTCCCATCCAGCCTGGCCTTCCAGGGATGGGACAGCCACAGCTTCCCTGGGCAACCTGTGCCAGGGCCTGAACACCCTCACAGGGAAAAAATTCTTCTTAATATCTAGGAATATTTGATATATTTAACTTCTGTCTAGCTAATGCTGGAAGGATTAATCCCACATTATTTCTTTATTCTGGTTTGTATCTGAACTCAGGCTTGGAGTTCTTCCAGTGACACCCACAGGCTTTGCCTTGCATCTATCCACCACAGCCACCATTAAAACAAAAGATCAACACTTAAACCCTTTCTTTATTTCCCACTGTCACTTCAGATGCAGCTTGCCCCTTGTAAGAAGAGGAAATGCCAAAAGTGTCACAGTAAATGCAATTACCAGCGTCTGCTTAATGTTTGGGGCTCGAGCCCTTTTGTTTGTTTGTTTTCCTCTTTCAGCTCTCACATTTACTTCTCCAGAGAAAAGCCTGGCGTATTTAAAAAACCATGAGTGAGACGATCCCAGAGAAAGAGCTGCTGCCACAATGAAGCAGAAGTTAAGTGACACCAAAGTCCCCTTGTCTGGCAGGCACATGCACACCCGGAGTCCCATCTGCTGGGCCCCGATAACTCATTTGCAGGGGGCACGACGAATGGCTGGGCTCGGAGCAGACGGAATCAGCTGCAGCACACGTGCCTCTTGCTCTCTAATTCTTTATTGTTATTCCCTGAACTCTGGTGGCCCCAAGCAGCAGGAGACAGGGACACATGTAACAGCTCTCACCCTCTGGCCCAGATACCATACCAACCCTTTTTTTTTTTTTTTTTTTTTTTTTTTTGTGCGTGTGTTAGGCTACAAACACTTCCCAGGACTCTCATTCGCCGTGGCAGAGCTGTTCCGAGAATTCGGCTGACACTCACATGGAGCTCGTTTTCTGTTCCTTTCAGCAGTGCCCCTGCTCAGGAGCGGGAAGCACTCACATCCAGGCTTTCAGTGAATAAACCTTTAGCAAAACTCCACCAGGAAAAAAAAAAAGAAAAAAAAAGGGAAAAGTCCAGCAAATCCACCATTGTATCAGAGCAGCAGCAATCGGGAGCCAAGCAGGAATTTTTTCCCAAGTAACAAGGAGGTACTGCCCACACTTGGCTTATCTGGGCAGTAATTTACATACATAACTCTCTGTGAAGAAGAGGTATCCGCTCTCTTTGACCTCAGTAAATCAAAAACAGACAGGTCACAACTTTAACTTATTTCTTGGGATACCAATCCACCGACACACAGAACTGTATGAAGCACATGCATAATACATAACCCAGCTCTGGTGCCGACCATCTGACTTCTTTTAACCCCCCTGGTTTTTGTATTTTAATGGTGCTGAATTTAGACCTGTCATTCCAGGTTCTTTTCGTGTGTGTTGAATGTATTTGGCCAGAGTTTGTTCTCTGCCTTTCCAATGAGGTCAGTAAGTAACTCAGTGTTTACACAGATGTTTCACAGAATAGAATCCATTGTTAATATGTAAATTGCATACGAGTGCCTGCCACTGAGTGTATATATTTATAGCTGGATAGTTGCAGGTAAATAGAGATATATGGATCTGCATATATATAGAGACAGAGATAGGTAAAGATATAGATATATAATTTGCATATAAAGACACAGAAATTCCCAGAATTATGTATAAGATTTGAATTACTATATAGATACTACATATATTACGAATTACATAGGTATATACCTACCCTATAGGTATACAGAGATATATATACACATATATACATATATTGGAAGACATCCTTATCACATGTGGCTACTATTATTTACTGTCTGTCATCATATGGTGATAAGATATTGCTTCTGTTCAAATGGGTGTAAATATCCTTCAGCAGCTCCAGGCTTCTGATTTAGCAGGGAAGAGAGATGGTTCTGGTGTCAGCATTAGGAGCCTGCTTTCTTGTCTGCCTGAAGACAAGTGCAGCCCTGCACCAAGCAAATTTCATTGCTTCTTCAAATTATTTTTAAATAATAAGAAGTACTGTGGTTTCTATTATTATTATTATTATTATTATTATTATTACAGGCCTTCTGCAACAAGACTCCCTGGAAAATGAAGGAGCAGTGATGAGACTGACTACATCATGTCTTGACTTTACAATTTGATGGTTTAAAAAAGTCTGAAAGAAAAAAAAATGCTTTTCCTTTAACACAAATTGTTCAGACTTTGCCCCTTTAAAAAATCATAGAAAGTCCTGAACTGGAAGGAACCCACAAGGATGATTGAGTTCCACTCCTGGGCCTGCACAGGACAGCCCTAACAATACCATGTGGCTGAAAGAGTTGTGCAAATACTGTTGGAGTTCTGGCAGCCTTGAGGCTGTGACCATTCTCTGGGGAGCCTGCTCACTTTTGGGATGACCCTGGAATCTCCAGTCCCAAACTGAAGATATTTCAGAAAAATTGTGTTCAAACTATGAGAGGTAGAGTCACCACATATCCCTGTGAAATATAATTACCCTTAAACTTAATGGAATAAGAGGTTAAAATTAAATACATTATCCTCATATTTTTGCACAGGAATGTTAATCATGGAATCAAAGAATGGTTTGGGTTGGAAGGGACCCTGAAATTCATCTAGCTTCAACCCCCTGCCATGGGCAGGAATGCTTCTGAAGAGAGATACATCAGGGCTGTGTCTGTGCTTGTAGGTAAGTGAGGATCTCATTTTACCTTTCATGTCCTCCTACAAACTGCTTTTACTGCTTTCCCCTCACTCTGCTTCACTCCTCTTCCTCTAAAGACCCCACATCTTGTCTATAAAGCCCCTGGCCCTTTCAATCCCACAGTGACCTGCATCAAGAAAGTCCTTGAAGGTGCATCCCACCTCACATTCCCAAGAGAAGTTCACTGCTAACAAATCAGTTTCCAATTAAATCTTCAGCCAATATCTCAGCTGGGTTTTTATAAAGATGTGCTAAAGTGTTTCCTCCTACAAACATCACAGAAAAGCTCTGTTCTTTTTACCCTGTTAACTCAGAAGTGCAGAAGGAAGGAAAGTTTTGACACTGGGGATGACATTTTCAGCACAGAGTGGCCTTTGCTCCAGCCCTTGCTCCCAGCATTGTTTCTCTGTTACATGAAATAACTATTTAATGCAAAATAAAGAATCCTTTGAACAGGGGCAGGAGCCCACACCCAGCTCATGTGATAAACCCATGAGTCACATTGCTCCTTGCTCCTGCTCTGGCCATCCCGGGGAACAGCTCACCCTTCCCTGCACGGAAGCAGTTTGAAATTCCCAGCCTCCATCACTGCCACGAAGCTGCAACAAGCCCAGTGTGGGTGGATGATGCTGAATTGATCTCAGAGCTCAAACTGCTGCTTGCCTGGGTGCAGTGCACGTGGCCTCCTGACCTAATTCTGCTCATGGTTTGCAGGCAGGATGTGCTGCTCCTTCCTCAGACCCTGTCTGCCTGGAGGAAGACTGATTTCCCCAAGCTCAATCTAACCAGGATAAAAAAACTGCACGGGAGACACAAATGTAACCTCTCCCAGAAAAGGATGGATCTTCTGGCATCTCTGGATGTTGTTTATTATACAGGCCATGGAATTAAGCATCCTCAAAGCCACGAAATAAAGCTTGTTCAGGTGAAAATAGTAAATGAGGGTTTAAAGGCAAGGAGGGAGTAGCTTTAATATTTAAAGACCGGACACGAGGTAGAGTAAATGAGAAAACTGTTTGCAGGGAGGGGGAACAAGCAGATGGGAGACAGCCTGTATCAATACACCACCAATGGGACTAAGGGCAGTCATGATTATTTAAGATTTTCAAGGGCAAAATAAATAACCCAATCAATTTTTTGTTAATGAAAAATTGGTAAAATATGACTGCTCCTTACACAGAGGTAAGAAGGGAGCATAACCCCACATATTTGACATGATCACAGGAGTCCCCACCATTTCTTCATCCTTAGCTGAATTTCAGTTTTAATCCTTGGCTCAGGGATGACAGAGGAGAATGGAAAGGATGTAAACAGAGCTAACAAATACCACAAAAATAATAAAAGGATAAGAACTGGTGTATAAATAAGACACATATATTTGTCTTTTATTTTTGAAGAAATAGTTGAAAATGAGACTTTCTAATGGGTTTTAAAGGCAAACCTGTTTAATTTACAAAAGAAGGCATTTTACATGTAATTACTCCATGGTATTTGGTATAATTTTCCATTACTGTAGCAAAATACCTCTGCATATGTAGGGCTAATTTATGGATGAACAATCCCTGGAAGTGTCCAAGACCAGGCTGGATGGGTCTTGAAGCAACCTGGGATAGTGGAAGGTGTCCCTGCTCATGGAATGAGAGGAGCTTCAAGGTCCCTTCCAACCCAAATCATTCTGTAATTCTGTATTTCAATGATAAACTTCACTCCCATAAACACTGCTTATGTCATACTGCACTTGAAGCAATTCCAACAGTTCATAATCAGTTTCATTCACCAGTCATTAGATTATTCGCATTATTTCTTACTATTTTCCTGGATTTCACAATTCTTTTTTGTCTCTTTTTTTTAAATTTTTTTTTCCCCCATGTACTCAAAGTATTAAAATTGTGCGTGTCTTTGGCTTCAGCTTGCATGTTTCATTTAAAAAAATGTCACTTGTGTGTTGTTCAGGATGAAATAACGCTGTGTGATGGTGTTCAAACCAGACCTTCTGTGGCATCTCCTTCATTAAAGGCCTTTACAAATGGGTGAGAGGATGAGCTCTGAGAAACAACACAGGTAGAGCTGATCCTGCCCTGGGGCTGGGCCATGGAAGAGGTGACCACTTGAGGTCCCTTCCAGCCTTAGGAGTCTATGTTTCATTATTCTGATGCAGCAAATTGCTGTGCCCCATTAAAATGACATAACACACATTGCTGAAGGTCCCAAGAGAGCTCATTAGAGTGAGGTGAGATTTTGGTTTAACCCTCTTTTTATTTCAGCGTAGAAACCAACCGAAAAATAGCTTGCAACCAACAATTCAGAAGCACAGAGATAAACTTATATCCCATACCTGCTGTAGTAGATTCATCTTAAAATCATCCACTTTGCAATCTCCTTCTGGAACATCTTACACTGACTCCAGTTAGAATCTGGTCACTGGAGAAGGTGAAGCTGTGTAAGTTTCTAACTGAGATTAGGGTTTTACTTCTCTATTTCTGTAAGATCCAATTCTGAAAACCACTATGTGTTCATAGACTAAGCTACCTATTAAACTTCAGGTGGGCCAAGCCGGGTTATCAGACTCTGAGTATTCACTATTCCTAGAGTGTCTCTAGAAAATTATTTGAAGAGGTGATCTTTGAGAATCCACAGACAAGTGGGGAGGGATGGGGGTAGAAGATTAAGTGGAGGGAGTTTACGAGTCCACCAAAAATGGTGCAGACTGGAGAAGCTACCCTTAGTGAAATTCTACTATAATTGCACCCTTAGAAGGAAAAATAGAAAGGTTTTATTATATTCACTGAGTGGTTTTAGTGCTGGCCAGAGGTAGAAATGAGCCTTTACTGTAAGAGCTGACTGAATTTAGTTTGGAGTTTGGAGATGATCGTATTTTATTAACTTTATTTTTTTTTCCCTAGACACTGATAAAAAACTATAGAGAGCAGATCTCAGCACTCCTTTGTACAGCTAGTAACAAGATAAAGGCACATAGTTTAAGGAATTCTCAAAAATAGAGAAAACAATCCAGACTGCCTGGACATGCACTGAGGCTCATTGCTGCTGGCACTCTCTTCTAAGAGGTTATAGGGGACAAAATCTGAATTGATCATTCCTGAATTTGTCAGTTTGTAGCCAAATTCAAAGGGAAAGAGCAGTGACTCTGTGAGTGGGAAAGTAAAAATGTTCATGAATTCTTTGGGTGGGTTATGAAAAATTCAGGCATTGGAACAGGCTGCCCAGGGTAGAGCCACCATCTCTCAAAGTGTTCAAAAATGTGTGGATGTGGCATTTGGGGACATGGGTTAGAGGTCACTTCGGCAGTGCTGGATGAGTGGTTGAACTTGATAATTTTAGAGACCTTTTCCAACCTTAAAAATTCCATTATTCTAAATATTCAAAAGCTTCTGCCTAATTTAAACCACCATACATATATACACATACATGTAATACTTGTTTTATTTCTCAAATCAAGCTCAGGTCAACTCACTGTTACCAGGCATAGATGATGCTAAATTGAATAATTTTCCTGCAGCTAATGGGATTCTTCATGATCCTAAACTTCTTACCAGCAGCCTCAGGCATGGCTAACCAGTAAGGAGACATCTATTTCCCTCCTCTTTCTTTTATACATTTAAACAAATAAAAATTTAAATTACAGAATCCAGAGTGGCTTTCCCCTCACCTCCAGACTTCAATCTTCCTTTCCCTCCCATATTTTTTTTTCCCATTGCTCTTTAATTTACATGTGATATTATAGATGGACTTGCATCTCTTCTGTTGGTGGTATCCTGCACCTTTGGGAATCAAGGACTCCTTGTGGAAGAACTGTGGAGATAAATCAGAGGATTTCACTTCCTTCCAGTAGGTTTGCTTTCACTGTGCAAGGACACCAAGGCTACCATAGAAATTCCAGGAGCCCACCAGAAGGTGCCAAACATTCAACCCTAGAGCTCTTCTGCCCATAACCCTTTGACATCACAGGATCATTCTTGGGTATGAAACCTCAGCACATCCTGGCCTCCCACCCCTTCCTGGGATTTCTGTTCTCTGCAAAATCAGTCACTTCTTTGTTCAGCAACAGATGGGACCCTGTACCCAGTTTCAATCCTTGTGGCAGATTAGATGACACATGGAGATTAAAAGTGAAAAGTTATTCAGGCTAGAGTGGCTAAAACTTGATATTTCCAGCTAAACTCCCAAATGACTCAGAAGAACCATGATCTCCTAGGCAAGATGGAGATCTCAGACCCAAGAACCAAAATCATTTATCTATCTGGGACAGAAGAAAGACTGAGTTCATTTTCATTGTGCCTTCATTGCTTGTCCCATTGCCTGAGATATGGCTACAAACCCAAATCACAGCTGCCAGAGCCCTCTGAGCAGCTTTGACTTCACCCTTTGATTAAAATATTAAAAAATATTTAAATGTTGCTTCCCTTGTGAACAATGTACCTGGTACTTAGTGGGAAGGGAAGGGTGAGATGTTGGGGAAAACTTGGATAAAAAGTATTTGATAGATTATGAATTTCTCCATCACAAATATCTCCTATTATCTTCTACCAATTTTAATACACTGAAGAGGACAACTGTAACTGAGAAGCAATCCCCAGTGATCCCAGAAGATCTGAAATCTTCAGATATACTAATAATCCTGCATGAAGCTCATTTCTTTCTTCAGTGACTGCAAGAACAGGCCCAAATTAATGAAATTGTAAAGACAAAATGAGAAATGGAGGAGTTGAAGAACTTAAGCCAGAACAGAAGGATATTACATTTAGGAGATATCTGAAATGAAATAAGAAGGTATTTGAGAAGAAAGAGTAAGGTTCTATCACAGGTGGAGAAACTAAGGGAATGAAAAGGTCCGAGTGAGGATAGGGAGAAACTAGACAGGGAAAAAACAGAAAGTTTTTCTCTGTTTCTAAATCTACTTTATTTTATTTGGCAGAAGGACTTCTGTTTTCCATTGGTGTAAAGGTATGCAATGAAAACTGGGAGATTCATTCCACCTCATTACAAGCACAATTAGGCACCTCTTTCATATTACCTCATATTTTATATAGTCATGGGCCATTCTTGGCAGAGTTTATGCCATTCAGACCATACAATTAGAAATATGTCATTTGAATAATGGAGAGTCAAACTTACCTTCTAAGTATCTCCCATCATTTTGGAATAAGAAGTCATGAGAAAATTCTAATTTCTCTTTGTAATAATATCCAGAACCTATTTTTGTTTTCTTATCAAAGCTATTTAAAATCATGAACTTCCCTGTATGATAATTTACTTCATAACACTTCTATTTCTCCTTTAAGGTTTTTATTATTAATGAGAATGCATTTTTTATGGCACAGAATGCTGATATCTTTACTTATAAAGACAGTAGGAAAGTGTCATTTGATCATCTAATGACCTCTGGTGGATGAATCTAATTGACTCACAAACACATAATGTTTCACACCGGCTTTAACTTATATTGATTGCATTACTGCAGGGCTGTGCAGCTTCTCCAGGCTGCAGAAATACCCAGCCTTTAAAAATAATCCCATCCCAACCCAGGAAGAAATGTTGCAAGTCTCAAGTGTCTCATGAGCTAATACCATAAAAACCTCTAATATTACTCATTGGGTCTAACTTTGACCAATTTTCTTCTTGCGATCATGTGAGGAATGGCCTTAAACTGAAAAATCAGGTTGAGATTAGACATGAGGAAGAAATTCTTCCCTGTGAGGGTGGTGAGACCCTGGCACAGATTTCCCAGAGAAGCTGTGGCTGCTCCATCCCTGGAAGAATCCAAGGCCAGGCTGGACAGGGTTTGGAACAACCTGGGGTGATGGAAGGTGTCCCTGCCCATGGCAGGGAGTTGGAACTGGATGAGCTTAAACTCCCTTCAAACCCAAACCATTCCATGATTTTATGATCTTAAAGGTTCCTTCTGTGTGCATTTCACAGCAGACAGGGGAGATGCTCCTCTTTTCCTCCTATGCACACCTGTCTGGCTGTATTTTTACACCACACACTCTGTATCTGATGACAAATACTTCTATTGATGTGTACTAGTTACACTGTGGGATAATAAGGAAACCCAGGGAAGATATCCTTGCAAAATTACACTATGGAATGCATAAGCACCTATTACTACTGAGCAGGAGACAAAGTAATGAAAAGAAACATAAAGGAAGCAGAAATTCTTTCCAGTTACACTTTGTTTGCTAAACATTTGAGGAGGCCGTAGAAGCTTTTTCATCTCAGGTATTGCTAAGTATTCCTTAAAAGCGGAGACATAAAAACAAACCAGAAAAAAAGAAAAAACTGTGGACTTACTTTGCATTTATAGCAAGATTCCCTTATTTCATTCAGTCTGCCTGAGACTTCCTTTAAAAGGCTATAAAAATATATCACCTACTTTAATGTGGGTTTATTTTTAGCTGCTAAAACATATGAAGTGAGACTATGCCCAGCTCCTCCACTAGTTCTGTTTTATTAATCTTTCCTCCCTTCAGTGTTTCCACCAAGTAGGGGTTATTACCTGAACATGAGTTGTGCTCACAGAGGGAGTTGTGAGGCTGCAGATCCTGGGTGTGTTTGCTGCTGGTGGTGTGACCTAGAGGGGTGAGAGCACATATGGACCTGAGCAGCTTCTAGTACCTTCTAGGGAAGTTCTTTACATACAGCAGAGACCTTTTCGTCAAGAATTCCATAGCCAAACCCCCTGCAGATTAACCTGAAGGGTGCCTGCTATCCCAGCTCCACCATTAAAGGTCTTGAACGAGATTTCCACCTTGCTTGAATCGTCAGAGTAAAGTTTGAGTTGTCAGACTGAGCAGTAAACTTACTCTCCCTGTGCTGCACTTTCACCTTGTAATGAGATTCATCCCAGCT
This sequence comes from Ammospiza nelsoni, assembly GCF_027579445.1. NCBI lineage: Eukaryota > Metazoa > Chordata > Aves > Passeriformes > Passerellidae > Ammospiza > Ammospiza nelsoni. The sequence continues at coordinate 111,325,375 of NC_080635.1, forward strand.
CTTTCTGTCCCCAAACTGAGGGACATCCTGCATGGAGCAAATCCTTCCCTCATCCAAATGACTTCTCTCCCCCTCGCCTCTGTTCCTTGTTTTTATTCCCGCACACAACCCTGGCACCAGCAAAAGACTCTCTTGGACAGAAAACAAAATCCTTTAACAATTCCACCAATGCAGAAGCCTCACTGGGGAGGAAATGGGAAACCTCTTCCCCTTCACTCTCGCTACCAGCGGCTGAATCAATGGAGGTCATTATATTCCTTGCCCAAGATGTCAAGGGGTCAGGAAAGAGCAGCTTTGTTGAGGAGTCGCTCCAGCCTGATATTATGGATTTGAACTATGAAAACAGAGCTGGATTGTGAGAACCCATGTGAGATTATTTAAGGCAAGATAAAGTCATTTTGATCATTGCTATTGCAAGTGGGCTTTGGATCAAGAAGGGCACCCCTCTAGTCAGAGCTCTGGAGAGGATTAGTGCTGAGCAGGGCAGGAGGAGGGAGCAGGAGCCGTGATAAGACAGAGCAGCCAGAGCTCTGGGTGATGAAAATTCACCTCCAGGGCTGGACATGGATTACCAGGTGATCCCATTTGGATTCCCCAAACAGTGTTTTCGCACAAAAGTTTGAGATTAATGGGACTGAGGGACTTAAAATGGAGTTTTTACAAACCCCAGGAAACTTCTGAGTTGTATTAGGGAAACAGTGATCCTTTAGGCCAGGGCAGTCACACTTTGGGCATTAGGAGAGGAAGTTGTGATTCCTCTTGTTCCTTTAACTCCCTGCCTTGGACTCCCAAGCCAATGCATCAGCTACTTCTGCAGCACAGGACTTGCTGCTCGCAGAGGGTCACCTCTGTCCTGACACCTCTCCTGGACAAATAAATCACTTGGACGGAGTTGTGCAGGACTGAGTTATTGAGTTGTCAATAGAGATTCAGTTTTTCTCTCCTTCCTTCCTTCCTTCCTTCCTTCCTTCCTTCCTTCCTTCCTTCCTTCCTTCCTTCCTTCCTTCCTTCCTTCCTTCCTTCCTTCCTTCCTTCCTTCCTTCCTTCCTTCCTTCCTTCCTTCCTTCCGACACTTCCTTCCGACACTTCCTTCCGACACTTCCTTCCGACACTTCCTTCCGACACTTCCTTCCGACACTTCCTTCCGACACTTCCTTCCGACACTTCCTTCCGACACTTCCTTCCTTCCGACACTTCCTTCCGACACTTCCTTCCGACACTTCCTTCCTTCCGACACTTCCTTCCGACACTTCCTTCCGACACTTCCTTCCTTCCTTCCTTCCTTCCTTCCTTCCTTCCTTCCTTCCGACACTTCCTTCCGACACTTCCTTCCGACACTTCCTTCCTTCCGACACTTCCTTCCTTCCTTCCTTCCTTCCTTCCTTCCTTCCTTCCTTCCTTCCTTCCTTCCTTCCTTCCTTCCTTCCTTCCTTCCAACACTTCCTTCCTTCCTTCCTTCCTTCCTTCCTTCCTTCCTTCCTTCCTTCCTTCCTTCCTTCCTTCCGACACTTCCTTCCGACACTTCCTTCCGACACTTCCTTCCGACACTTCCTTCCTTCCTTCCGACACTTCCTTCCTTCCTTCCTTCCCTCCTTCCTTCCTTCCTTCCTTCCTTCCTTCCTTCCTTCCTTCCTTCCTTCCTTCCTTCCTTCCGACACTTCCTTCCTTCCTTCCTTCCTTCCTTCCTTCCGACACTTCCTTCCGACACTTCCTTCCGACACTTCCTTCCTTCCTTCCTTCCTTCCTTCCTTCCTTCCTTCCTTCCTTCCTTCCTTCCTTCCTTCCTTCCTTCCTTCCTTCCTTCCTTCCTTCCTTCCTTCCTTCCTTCCGACACTTCCTTCCTTCCTTCCTTCCTTCCTTCCTTCCTTCCTTCCTTCCTTCCTTCCGACACTTCCTTCCGACACTTCCTTCCGACACTTCCTTCCTTCCTTCCGACACTTCCTTCCGACACTTCCTTCCGACACTTCCTTCCGACACTTCCTTCCGACACTTCCTTCCGACACTTCCTTCCTTCCGACACTTCCTTCCTTCCGACACTTCCTTCCGACACTTCCTTCCGACACTTCCTTCCGACACTTCCTTCCTTCCTTCCGACACTTCCTTCCGACACTTCCTTCCGACACTTCCTTCCTTCCTTCCTTCCTTCCTTCCTTCCTTCCTTCCTTCCTTCCGACATTTCCTTCCGACACTTCCTTCCGACACTTCCTTCCGACACTTCCTTCCGACACTTCCTTCCTTCCTTCCGACACTTCCTTCCTTCCTTCCTTCCTTCCTTCCGACACTTCCTTCCTTCCGACACCTCCTTCCGACACCCTTTTCCGACACTTCCTTCGTTCCTTCCTTCCTTCCTTCCTTCCTTCCTTCCTTCCGACACTTCCTTTCTTCCGACACTTCCTTCCGACACTTCCTTCCTTCCTTCCTTCCTTCCTTCCTTCCTTCCTTCCTTCCTTCCTTCCTTCCGACACTTCCTTCCGACACTTCCTTCCGACACTTCCTTCCTTCCGACACTTCCTTCCTTCCGACACTTCCTTCCTTCCGACACTTCCTTCCTTCCTTCCGACACTTCCTTCCTTCCTTCCAACACTTCCTTCCTTCCTTCCTTCCTTCCTTCCTTCCTTCCTTCCTTCCTTCCTTCCTTCCTTCCGACACTTCCTTCCGACACTTCCTTCCGACACTTCCTTCCGACACTTCCTTCCTTCCTTCCTTCCCTCCTTCCTTCCTTCCTTCCTTCCTTCCTTCCTTCCTTCCTTCCTTCCTTCCTTCCTTCCTTCCTTCCTTCCTTCCTTCCTTCCGACACTTCCTTCCTTCCTTCCTTCCTTCCTTCCTTCCGACACTTCCTTCCTTCCTTCCTTCCTTCCTTCCGACACTTCCTTCCGACACTTCCTTCCGACACTTCCTTCCTTCCTTCCTTCCTTCCTTCCTTCCTTCCTTCCTTCCTTCCTTCCTTCCTTCCTTCCTTCCTTCCTTCCTTCCGACACTTCCTTCCGACACTTCCTTCCGACACTTCCTTCCGACACTTCCTTCCGACACTTCCTTCCGACACTTCCTTCCGACACTTCCTTCCTTCCGACACTTCCTTCCTTCCGACACTTCCTTCCGACACTTCCTTCGTTCCTTCCTTCCTTCCTTCCTTCCTTCCTTCCTTCCGACACTTCCTTCCGACACTTCCTTCCGACACTTCCTTCCTTCCTTCCTTCCTTCCTTCCTTCCTTCCTTCCTTCCTTCCTTCCTTCCTTCCGACACTTCCTTCCGACACTTCCTTCCGACACTTCCTTCCGACACTTCCTTCCTTCCTTCCGACACTTCCTTCCTTCCTTCCTTCCTTCCGACACTTCCTTCCTTCCGACACCTCCTTCCGACACCCTTTTCCGACACTTCCTTCGTTCCTTCCTTCCTTCCTTCCTTCCTTCCTTCCTTCCGACACTTCCTTTCTTCCGACACTTCCTTCCGACACTTCCTTCCTTCCTTCCTTCCTTCCTTCCTTCCTTCCTTCCTTCCTTCCTTCCGACACTTCCTTCCGACACTTCCTTCCGACACTTCCTTCCTTCCTTCCTTCCTTCCTTCCTTCCTTCCTTCCTTCCTTCCTTCCTTCCTTCCGACACTTCCTTCCGACACTTCCTTCCGACACTTCCTTCCGACACTTCCTTCCGACACTTCCTTCCGACACTTCCTTCCGACACTTCCTTCCTTCCTTCCTTCCTTCCTTCCTTCCTTCCTTCCGACACTTCCTTTCTTCCGACACTTCCTTCCGACACTTCCTTCCTTCCTTCCGACACTTCCTTCCGACACTTCCTTCCTTCCTTCCTTCCTTCCTTCCTTCCTTCCTTCCTTCCTTCCTTCCGACACTTCCTTCCGACACTTCCTTCCTTCCTTCCTTCCTTCCTTCCTTCCTTCCTTCCTTCCTTCCTTCCTTCCTTCCGACACTTCCTTCCGACACTTCCTTCCGACACTTCCTTCCGACACTTCCTTCCGACACTTCCTTCCTTCCTTCCTTCCTTCCTTCCTTCCTTCCTTCCTTCCGACACTTCCTTTCTTCCGACACTTCCTTCCGACACTTCCTTCCTTCCTTCCGACACTTCCTTCCGACACTTCCTTCCTTCCTTCCTTCCTTCCTTCCTTCCTTCCTTCCTTCCTTCCTTCCTTCCTTCCTTCCTTCCTTCCTTCCTTCCTTCCTTCCGACACTTCCTTCCTTCCTTCCTTCCTTCCTTCCTTCCTTCCTTCCTTCCTTCCTTCCTTCCTTCCTTCCTTCCTTCCGACACTTCCTTCCGACACTTCCTTCCGACACTTCCTTCCTTCCTTCCTTCCTTCCTTCCTTCCTTCCTTCCTTCCTTCCTTCCTTCCTTCCTTCCTTCCTTCCGACACTTCCTTCCTTCCTTCCTTCCTTCCTTCCTTCCTTCCTTCCTTCCTTCCTTCCTTCCTTCCTTCCTTCCTTCCTTCCTTCCTTCCTTCCTTCCTTCCTTCCTTCCTTCCTTCCTTCCTTCCTTCCTTCCGACACCTCCTTCCGACACCCTCTTCCGACACTTCCTTCCGACACTTCCTTCCTTCCCCAATCCCTTGCTTCTCATCTTCTTTTAATTCTATCTTTGGTAAAAGTTCAAACCAACTGAAATTCCAAGCCAGAAAAATTACTTACAAAATGGAGATACTTTTTCATCCTCTTTCTTTTTAGAAGCCTCAGAGCTGGACATATCTTCCCAAGACTAGCTCCAGTTTGAGTCATCAGCATTTTACAATAATAAAAAAAAAAGAAAAACATTTCCTCAATAATTCCAGGCTTCCTCTCATTTGGATTACTTTAACTTGCCTCCAAAGTTGGTGGGAAGTTACATGATCTTATGAGAATATATTTGGGCTTACCAGTGCTTGAATTTTTCTCTTCAACTGGAAAACAGGTGAATTTGCTCTCATAACTCTCTTCTGTGGAGGATGCAGAGGAAAGCATGCCTGGATTCATCGTCTATTTCTTTCAGTACCAAACAGCAGCAAAACTTGCTGGTACCTGATCTCCTCATTTACCATCCTTTGAGTTTTTCAGTTTCCCTTTAATGTATCCCGCTAAGATACTCAAAATCTGGGGTTGATGACAACCAAAGCCAGGACAGCAGGATGGCTGCACCATCCTCTTTGGGCACAGAGCAGCAGCTTCTCCCAAGCAGAATTTGGGAGTGTGACCACAACCTGTGGCAGATGCCAGGCAAAGCGTGGAGTGACATTCTTGCTTTCAGCTCCTGCCATTTAGCTGAAAAATGGGAGTTTATTTGGCCATGGCAGACCTGATCCTGTGTTGGATCCCTGTCTCAACTTCAACCTGAATAGTTTTAGGAGAACTGAGACATTTTCTATATTGTTTAGAGAAAGTTGTTCTGATTTTATTAAAGTGCTAAACTCAGAGGGAAAGCAACAAATTGTGATGATCTTTGTTTGACGGTTGATGGTATTTTTCCATTATTTGGTTTTCTAAAAGAGGGGTTGTACAGTGGTTGCAAGTACTTAAAATTCTTTGAGAGCTCTGGATAGATTTTTTTTTTTAATCCAGCATGTCAAAGCACCCAAGCCCAGAAGTTAGGCCCTGAGGTACTTCTAAAAATGCCATTAGACCTCCAATTTATACCTTTAGGCATCTCATTGCCTTTAAAAATGTTGTCCCTGGTGCCAGTGAGAATTGGAGCTTCTGCATATCAGGCTCTGGTGCACAAAATCTGCAGAAGTTAAAGGGATTTTTACTGAAGGAATAAAACCCATAAATATCGAAAGATATCACCTGTCAATTTAATCTCAAATCACTAAAAAAAACCCAATCACAGTCACTGGTTTTCTGTTTCTTTGTTTCACTTTCCAAAATTCCTATAATTTTATGCAAGTACCTCTTAGGGTGGAGATTGGTTCTCCTAAACAAAGAATCTGATATTTTTTTCTTAACTGTACAAAATATGCAATTGAAAAAAAGTGAGCAGTTGGACTGTGGAGAAAAATGAGACTACATCTGTAGGATTTTGTTCTGTTTTTAGTATCAAATCACCAAACCCATTACATTATTTATCCTACAGGCTTGTGCTGCAAACATTGAATACAATTCATACCCTAGGAAAAGAAATGTGTGCTTTTTAATTGTCCCTGATTTGAGCAACCATTAATTTCATTAGTCCCTCATTTTATTTTATTTTTTTAACTTAATATGGGAAATCAAACCAGTTTATTTTAAAGCACAGCTATGAGCCACTGATTTTTTAAAATTCTAAAAACTGTGAATTGCACTATACATATGCCTATGCATATGCATATACCTACCCACACATAAACCAAAACTGTATAATTTATATTAAAAACGTGCATGTGCACACACAAACAGGAAAATATTTTCTTTTCTCTCACTGTAGAATCCAAACCTCAAAAAAATAGGAGTTTGTATGAATCAAGGGCTTTCAAAAAAATAAATCCAGGTGAATGAATAAATCTATTCTTCTGTCCTGTGTTTAAAATATCTTGGGTTTGTCATAGGCTATATTTCAAACTACTGAGTCGTAAAATTAATCTTTTTCTTACAGTGATTTTTATTTGGTTTGGTCCTTTATTTCACCTACTGAGAAACTCTGAGTACACTGTAGGTGAAAGGATAAGTTTCAGTGTACATTTGTGGGATGTAGAGGGGAGACTCAGGCAGACCACACAATTCATTTGCATTAACTCCAAGTTTTCTAAGGGGGAAAAACAATTCTTTGTACAATGGTATTATGCCATGTGGCATATTCTGAACCCTTAAATCTCTATTTAGGAAGAAACAGTCAAGCTAGGAAATAAATTCTTTAATTTTTGGATAGATCTCTGTATGTTATTGGTATGTAAAGCTGCTGGGCTCTTACAGTGTGGTTACATCTCCTTCATGTTACATACAAGTTAACTTTAATCTGCATATATTTTGGAAAAAGTGCATGTATGCCCAGGCAGGGACACTGAAATAACATCACTGGTGGTGACTGGGATTGATAACAACCAAATTATTTAGTTGATCTCAGCTACTTCATGGTTTGGTCCTGCACCAAGCACCTTGGTCCTTCCTGTCATCAGTGCTTAAGTGTTGTACCAAAATCTGATAATTTCATCTTTTCCCTTGGTGTTGGACCACTTCAGAATTTCCCTTCCTAGCTGAAGATTCTCCTCTTTTGAGATCCCCTGCAGCCAAAATATTAAATACCAGCAGTGCCTGTCAGAGCCAAACAATTCCTGCTGGGTTTGCAGAGTCAGAAGAAAACCAGGTGGAGTATTTTGGATGTTTTAGCCTGATTTCATCTCACTCAGATAATCTGACCCTCTCAGGATGTTTATTTTGTCTTCTCACAACAGTGCATTTGTCCAGGATTTTAGGTGACACAGAAACTCTTGGAAGGATAAAAATAGGCTGTGCAGGGATGTCAGCTTTGTCCTTTGTCCTTCCAAAGGGTTAAATCCTAGAAAAAAAATAGGGAAAAAAAAAAAAAAAAAAAGAGAGAGGGAGAGGAAGAGAAAAAAAAAAAAAAAGGTTAGTGTTTTCTGTCCATAAAAGAGAGTATTCTGCTCTGAAACCGAATTGGTCATGCATTCTTCCCCGTTTCCTGGCAGGAGGAGAGTGACTGCAGCACCTGCCCGCGCTCCGCGCTCCGTCCCGCCCGCTGGATCTGTCCCTTATTACCCTGCACTGGCCTGCAGGACCAAAGCAGCTTTGAGATGCCGATTTCCCTTAGTTAGCTCCATATGAAATTCCTCCTGGAGCATAGCTGGAAGTTGTTGGGGTTTTTTTTGGGTTTTTTTTTTTTGTTTTTTTTTTAATAATTTTTTTCTAGGACAAAACTGCTCATGCTGAGCAGAGGGTCTGGATACCAGACAATTCGGATGGGGGTGAATGGACAATGCTCTGCTTCATTTTGTTCCCTCTCACATCTCCCCTCCAGCAAATGCCATCAACATTTGTAAAAGGAAATTTTTTTGCTTTTGCTGGAGAGATACTTTCACACTTAAAAAAAGAATTCTCCTCACTAATTTCTGTATAATGTTTTGGATTAATCTGTTTTTCATGTTTCTTCCTCTTATTTACCTCTAGTCTCTATTCCCTAGCTCAGTCTTTGCATCTGGGCTGAGAAATGTTGACAAAATGATCCAATTTCTCATGCTGGAAAAGAAAACTCCAATAAAACTGATATATCTCTGATTTGGTCTCAAATTTAGGGTGGAAGATCAAATGGTTAATGCCAAAAATATCTGAAAAAAAATCCACTTTTTACCATCTAAATGACAAGAATATTTTTTAAAAAACAAATTATTTTCTACAAAACAGATATACAAAGACCTTCCACTTCTAAATGAAAGTGCTTCTTTTCCTGTGCATTTCCTTACTGAAGCTTTGTGACCTAAGAAAGATTTTTTACAAGAGCAGGTCCTAAAGGAATTTCTAAAAAGGGATCTTTTATTTATACTCCTTGAAGATTGTTTTGCTTTGTTTTTGCATGATGCAGAGTAACTTTCCTGGGACCAAAGAATTTCCCCAGTGAATGGTCCAGAGCCTGAACTCTCCCAGAGCCCAAGAGGAGAAAGATTAAAAGTTTTGGTTGGCAGTAAGGTCCCATTTTCCCTATGTCACAACTCACCCTAGGAGAGTTTTTGGGGAAGCAAGTGGTGAGATCTGCAGGTGACGTGGATTAGGTGATGTGGTTGCAGTCTACCACAAAACTAGACTGGCCTGAATATTTCTCACTTCCTACTCTTGCTTAAGTCACTCTCATCCTTCCTCCACCCCAGACTATGCTCATGGCAATAGGAGGAGATAAATCTATCTCCTGGCAGAGACAGGTGAGGTTATGAATTTTAAGGACCACTTGTGGAAAAGAAAAATTCGTGTCATTCCCTCTGAAGGATGACAACTCCACTGATCCACAGTCATATAAAACTAAAAGGAAGAGATAGTCTTTATGTTAGTATTGATGGCCCATTTTTATTTTGCTTTTTCTTAAAAAAAAAATAGATAAATAAAGGACATTTTTAGGTGTAGAAAATATGACTAATTCCCTTAAGTATATCAGAAATTCAGCTTGCTCTTTCTTCATGGCTGAAAGTAGTAGTTATGGAAAGTGCTGTAAAGTAAGACAATCTCAAGGGAAATAAATTTGTATTTCTAGAAAAAGAGTTATGAAAAGACATATTTATCACATTCTTATGATGTGTGTGACTCACCAGGGCTAAAAAAATTCTTTGGCCACTGTTGACTGAAAAGGGCTGGGGGAATATTGTGTAGTGTCTCACTAGAAGAGGACTGAAGGTTTTCAACTGCTTGTTTGCCAGGAGAAATGGGGGAGCAGAAAGCTGGCTGCAGGTGGATCCCATTAACCCTGGAATAATACATGTCAACAAGCAACAATTCTGGGAATTTTCAAATATCTACCCAGTCTCTCAGCTGCATTTCTCCATCCTGCCCTGAATTTGTGTGCTGTGCTTTTATCTCCTGGACACTGTAAGAAATTTAGGAGAGAGATTCTCTCTATATCTGGGTGCCACATCCTTGTCCACCACAATATTCCCAAGACTTTTTCAGGCTCATATTGAGTGAAACAAAATAATAAAGTTGAAATGTTAATTTAAATTTTCCTCTTGACAGATGAGTCAAGAAGAACACACGATTGCATTGTCCTCTGGAATATCCATCTTCAGGGATCACCTCTGGCCTTTTATCTGTATTTTCTTGGCTGTTTTTTTCCCAATGAGTGAGCGAGTGCACACACCCCACCAACCCCACCAATGCTATTGAATTTTTCTGTGCTTGAGGGGCACTTTCTCTGATGAGATCCAGTTGTGTCCATTTTGGTGCTGCCAAGCCCTTAGCAATCTGTTTAGATTAATGAAAGGTGCTCCTTGTAACCAAATCCCCTTTCCTGGGGGTAACCCATTCTCCACCTCCAGAACCATCCCCAGGAACACGCCAGGCTGAAAGATAGACGGTTCTTAAATAACTTCATCCTTGCTGCTCAGATTTATATCTATGAACAGATGTTAATTATAAGGAAAGCAATAGTTGAAATGCAGATGGTATAGAAAATGTCTGTGCACGTTCAATCTGTGTTGCTTTTCATAATACCAAACACTGTTCCCATTGAAATGCTGGGTCTGTAGGAAAACGTTGCGAGGTTTTAAACAGAACACCCCTACCCCCTTGTGGCATAATGGCATTTCTGGAATGGAAATAAACCTGCATGAAAATTGCTTCCCCTGGTCCTCTAAAGCACCTTAATCGGGTGAGGGAGCAACTCTGGAAAGCTGCTCCCTTCCCTGCTTACACTGAGCTCTGCAGATCTCAGCCCAAGTATTCAGTTCCCTACAGCAGGAACTGAAACTTTTGCTAAAGAAATCAAAATAAACCAAAGCTAAAGGCTGGTGTTTTTTGGCTTTTGTCTCCTTATTTATTTTCTTTTCTGTTGAGCTTTAAGTGCCAGTCCCTGCTGCTGAACCAGCTCAGCTTTTTGCCCACTCTTTTGCAGGGTGTTATGGCGCATCGTGTTTCCAGGGCATGGCATGTGGTGGAAGGTTGGTTCAGGATGAATTCAGATGGCTGATATTTTCACACGCAGCAAGGTCACAGTGAGCAGTAAAAGTCATCCCAAACAGATTTCAGCACAGATGCCCAAACTGGCCAGATTAGGCCACTCCTTCCCTGTGCAATGGCAGAGTCACTTTATCTGCCTGGAAGTGAACCATCCTTATTATTCCATAATGGTTACATTAATAGGATAAACACTGTGGAGTAGAGATTCTATTAAATATGAACATTTATCTCAAAACTTGATCAGAAATTTTCTTTCTCTTGGCTATACATATTGAATGTAGAAACTCATGGAGGGAATGCTTTTTTTTAGTTTAAAATCAGTTAGAGCCATTTTTAATTTGTCCACAACAAAGAGTTGAGCATGTCTATTGTCAAGGCAGAGCTTTCAACAGTGACAACTAATTTAGGACACCTTCATGCCTTGTTTCTGAGTTTAAAGAGGTCAATTTTGACTTTCTGAGCAGTGTAAAACCATATTTCTTCGGCTACAAGGGAACCTGTAGATGGGTCCTTTGAATTTTTGAACAACATCACCCAAAACCTTCTAACTGTGAACATTCAAATGCTTTTTTACAACATTTCCTTAACAAAGAATTTGTAACACTTGTTTATAACGATTTTTCTTTTCTCATTTTCTAAAATTTTATTTAAGCATCACATTATGCATGTGGTACTACTGAGGATCTAGGAGTAATTTCAGATGGCAATTAGACATTGGTCTTAACAGATTTTGAGTTTGGTGTCTTCCAAAAGCTTCCTGTCCAAAGCATCATGAGAGCTCAGACCTATTTCATGCAATTATCGGTTATTTGGTTTTTCCACTTGCAAATAAAAGATTTAGGGCATCATTTTTATATGGGCTACACTAAATGCTCAGAAACCAGAAGGCAAATAAAATGGACCTGGAACCTACTCCACTATTAAGGGTTGTGAAATCTGCTCCTCATTTGGGATTTAAAATGACCTCATGCTTTTTGAGGCCTGACTCCTCAGAATGCTTGAACTTTCAGATATTGCACTTTACTTGCCCTCCTGAAGGCCGTCTTTCAAGAAAGATGAGCTTTGATTTTGTATTAGGGTATATTTTTCCTTTCTTTATAAATTATCCAAAGAACATTCCATTCTTCCTTCTAAAAATCTTTCTGAAAATTGAATTAGAGAAAATCTGAAATTTTTCTGCTTATGTTGGCACTGGTGTTTAGACAAGTAAATGCTTTTTTTTTTCCCCCAAATGTGCATCCAAAAACTGATCACAGATAGTGATCTGGTGATTAAGCATATTTGTGGTTCAGTTCAGAAAGGAATTACTGCAAAAAAAGCAAACTGTGCATTTTAACTTATGGTCACATCTCCAAATTGTTTTCCCCGCGTTGTCTTACCAGCTCTGTGCTGGTTTATGGCACAGCTCGTTGCCCTCCAAAGCTGGAGTCACCCTGACCTCTGCTGTACGATTTACTGGGTGGCTTCAGGTACACAAGTCCCTACAAAAAAATCCCTTCAAAGAATGCACATTAACCCACAAGCCCTGTTTGTTAAGATGCCTGGCCTTGCCCATCTGACTCCTGAGATTTTTCAGCTTGTCACTCTTCTCAAAACATGTTTCACCCCATTCAGGTGACTTCCTCTGTCTGGTGTCCACTGCTCAGCATCTCAGCTGCCCAAAGAGGTGACACAGCCACGTGCTTGGAGCTGAGATGGACAACCTTATTTCCTAATAAAATAAATTAAAGGTTCAATGGAACAACCTAAAGTCATGATTTGCTATTCTTTAAATCCTTATGAAGCAGCAGCATGACAGACAAACCAACTCTTTATTTTCAGAAGGAGAAAAGGGTTAATTTCATGCAGTAATTTATTTGGATCTGGTTAACATGTCCCTGTTTCAAGCACTGCTCTGCAGTATTACACAGCTGCTCCAGAGGTGACTGAATTGCACTGATGGATGACTTGATACTTTTACATATTGGGTTAAATAGCTTCCCATTTCTTTTAGCATGAAATATGAGAAGGTAAAGCGGCAGATTTTTCTCTGCTGCTTTATTCAGTAAACTGGTTCGGCAGCAAGGATGTAGGTAAATCAAATATTTCTAACATTGTTTGAGAACATGTCTCCCATTGATTTCAAAAACATCTCTAGGGATAGTTTCTTAAATTAAACTTAACAATAGCATGCATCAGTTAAGATCTATTAGATCCAGGAGATGATAACACTTATTAAAATGATGAGTTTCATGCTTGCACTGTTTATAAAGTTTAAACATAATTTTTCCAATTAACCTGCCCTCCTTCTTAGCAGCACTGAAGCATTTAATAATGAAGATAATGAATGAGAAGTTCCTTTGAAGTAGTCACAGGAATGTTCCTATTAGTTATTCTGACATGTAAATAGCACCTCCTGTTCTTCTTCACTCTCTGTGTGACCCGTAGCTGGGGCTCCTGGAGTGGAGAAAAAGCCATGAGAAGAGACACAAAAAGACTTCAGACAGTGCTCCTGCCTCTTTGTTTGCTGGAAAGGCTCTACCAAGCAACAGAACAAGAAGAAATTGCCTCAATTGCCTCAAGTTTAAACCAGAGGAGGTTTAAATTGGATATTAGGAACATTTTTTTTCACCAAAAGGATGGTCAGGCATTGGAAAAGACTGCCTAGGGCAATGGTGGAGTCACTGTCCCTGGAGGGATTTAAAAGCCATGTGGACACGGTTTAATGGTGACCATGGCAGCTTTGAGAGAAGAGTTGGACTGGATGATCTTAGGGGCTTTTCCAACCTCAATAACTCCATGATGTTTGGAGACAGGGACAGGGATTCCTTGCAGAATCAGCTCTATATTCAAGCAGAGTAATAACCAAAAAGTTTCTCATCTAATTCAGATGTGGTGCTAAGGTTGGCAATGAACAAAGATGAATCTCAAGGGGAATCAAGACTGCAGGACCTAAAATCAAGTCCTTCTTCAGCTGGACTTGATGATCATTGCAGGTCACCTCTTCTCTTCTCTTCTCTTCTCTTCTCTTCTCTTCTCTTCTCTTCTCTTCTCTTCTCTTCTCTTCTCTTCTCTTCTCTTCTCTTCTCTTCTCTTTTCTCTGTGATTACATTATTAATATTATTGTGTGTTTTTCTTTACAAATAAATACATGGTTACTTTCCTTTTTAAAATATATATCAGTAAAGGGGAAAAAAATTGGCAGGATGGATGTGCCCAGAGAAGGCAAAGAAGGAGGGGCTGAGTGACGCAGAGGAAAGTGAGGGAGCAGAAATAGAACCACATTGAAAATAGGAAGAAAATGGAGGGCTTAGGAAGGTTGGATTGTCCAGCAAGACATTGAACATGTTTTAGGAAGGACAAGGCTTTGTTATTTGCCTGCACCCAGAAATGTGCTTCACACAGGTCAATCATATACTCTCAAGTTAAAAGATTGCAGATTGGAAGAGAAGGGAAAAAGGCCATTGTAGCTAACAAAGAGAAGGAAACTGACACATGGAAAGAGGCAGGAAGAGCAGGACTGCATTAGTTTTGCAGAAAAGGCTTTGAAGGAGTAATATCACAGAGGAGAGAAGAGAATAAGAAGGCCAAAAGGGAGAAAAGCTATTTAAACAAACAGACAAAGCTGGCAAAAGAACAACTGCTTACAAACAAGCAAACAATCATTTTAGGCTGAAAATTAGGTTCCCAACCACCAAGGAAATGAAACTCTGGAACAACATTTTAGTAAGATCACTAGGACACAGCTAAAATCAGGCTGAAGATGGGACCTGATAAAGATATGAAGGCACCATATGATCTGCTCAGCAAGATTATGATCCCAGCAGCCCATTCCAGCTCTGTGTTCCTTTTATTTACACTTCTTCTGTCCTGATAGACAAAACAGCAGCTTGTGAATACATATAATTTTATCAAAAGGAACCGAATTCATCAGTCAAAGGAACTAAATGCATGAGTCAAAACTGCCCTGAGGTGGTTTTAACTTGAGCAACTAACTTTTGAAGGGCCCAGCTCTTCTCTCGTGGTTGTAGAATTCTTGCTGACATCCTTAGGAGGCCCATGTGTGACCAGATTGCTGAATATGAACTGGAAATTGGCAGAATGGATCAGAGAGGAAAATTTAGCCCTCAGCGATTGCTTTGCATCTTGCTGACCTTGGCAAATGTACAGCTATTTTTCCCAAGTAAGATAAGATGTTTTTTCACCATCTTCTCCAGCAAATAAGGCACAAAGATGGGAAGATGTCGTCAGAGACTTCCTAACTCCTCATTGCTTGCACATATTTGTAGAACATTTTCATTTAAGACAAAACAGAAAGAAAAATAAAAAAAAAGATTATATTCTTGACTCTGGGTGGCTTTGGGCAAGACATTCAGTGATTTAAATACTAGAAAGGATAAGCAGGCCCAATTCTCTGCTAGCTCTGGTGGTCATCCGCTGGGAAGAACTGGTGGTGAATGTTATAGTAGCTTCTTTGGGCTAGGTCTCATAAGCTTTTGGATGTCTATAACACACTAAAGATAGCTCAGCTACCCTTGGAGGTATAAAAATTAGCAGGATGGCTTCTGCTGTAGTGTTGGAAACAAAAAGGTTTAATAAAAGGCAAAATAACAAACAGAGAAAAACTGAGCTAGGTGCTAGAAGTTCTTGTTTTTAGTAAAACACCTCACAAAAGTGATTAATTTCTTTGTTCTCTTCTTTTTCTAGTGAATTGCCTAAGTGGGACTTTTTGGCTTCTGTCAAATCCTTAAGTTTGAAGTGAAGTCCCCTAGGCTTATGAGGTGACTTTTTCACCTAATTGAGGAGAGAAACTTCTGACCTTCTTTCCTTTTTGAGAGGACAAAATATAGTTTTGTCACTCCATCAACAAGAGGCACACTCCTATAGGTGAACATGGCCAGAGATGAAAGTTGGGACAGCAGTGATTCAGTAAGGCTGCAGGATCCGGAAGAAGGCTGGGATGGGTGGTCCCAGAGTCAGAACAGTGGATTTCTGGACAACAAACTATGTCAGTAAAAAGTGCTGTACAGACTCCCCTGCAAGTAGGCAGAGAAGAGGGAGCTGCTGTGTGAAGCTGCCATACTTTAAAGAAAATTCACCAAAGAGCTCTGGAATAAATGTTCTGTGTGTGCAAGAAGAGAAAGAAATTCACCAGGACTGCTTGGCTAATCAAGGAACTCCTTGATGAGCTAAAATGCTAGAAGGGAGCACACACAAAGCAAAAATAAGGAAGAGAAAAAAAGGAGGAGCATCAAAGCTCTGTTTGTGCTCTTAGGGATGAAAGGAAAAGACCAAAGCCCAGCTGGCATTAAGACAGAGAAGAATAACAGCAGAGAGGAGGGAATCCACAGGTGTGCCAGTGGCAGAGGGAAGTTCAGGGGAAATGCAAGTCCACTGCTGGATGCAGGAGAAAATCTGATTTATTATCAGCAGAGAGGAAAAGGCTGAAGTGCAAAAGGCCTTTTCAGGATCAGTTTCAGAAGCCCAGAAGGTTCCAGACCTTTGGGTGGGTTGACACAGCTTGGCAGGGAGAGGGGCAGCCAGGAGTGAGGAAGGAATAGACAAGGCACTAGTTAGGGGAGCTCAATTAAACCCATGTGATCAGGTCAATACACTTGAGGATACTAAGAGTGTCAGCTGATGTGGCTGGGTGAGGTCTCTGTCTATCATTTATGAACTATTATGGCTCCTAAGTGGAGGTATTGATGACTGGAAAAGACTGATGGGAAAATATTTTTCCCATCCTCAAGAAAGACACTAAGGAGAAGCCAAAGAGTTACGAGCCAGTCAAGGCAGTCTGCAGGTGAATATCAGCTCTTCTCCCTGTGTCCAGTGATAAGAGGCTGGGAATGATTCATTGCTGCACCAGGGGAGGTTTAGATTGGACACTGGAGAATCTTTTCCAAGAGAGAGGTCAAACACTGGAACAGGCTTCCTGAAGAGGTGGTTGACACCCTAAGCCTGTCAACATTTGCACAAGGGCATTATCAACATGCTTCAATTTTTGGTCAGCCCTGATACTGTCAGGATGGATGAGCTGGATGATTATTGAAAAATCTTTCCAATGTAAATATTCTATTCTATTCTATTCTATTCTATTCTATTCTATTCTATTCTATTCTAGTCTAGTCTAGTCTAGTCTCTTTAATTAATCTGCTGAAGTAACTTCTGGGACATCAAGTCTAGTTTGGGACTTCTGTTCCAGTTCTACACAGAGAAATTAAATACAGGCTTTAAAGAAAATGACGAGCAAGGAGACTTTGCAGAGGCAGCTCTTATTCAGAATGGTAAAATGGAGTCTAAGAGCAACCTAAAACCAACCCATACTGACTTGGTAAGTAGCTACAAACAAAAAAGACTAAAACATTTCTCCATTGTCTTTAAACACAACAGTCAAGGCCACAGATTGCAGATTGAAAGGTTCAGACTGGGTGTCAGGAAAAGGTTTTCATTATGAGGTTTTTCAGCATTGGAAATGAGGCCTGTAGACCTCATAGAAGTTCCTTCCTCAGAAGATTTTAAGATTTGTTGGAAAAAACTCTGGCTGAACATGACCTAGTGGTTGTGATAGTTGGTCCAGGTGGGCCTCCAGACAACACTTCTGCCTTCTTCTCTGTGATTCTGGGAACCCTCTGTCCCACAGTTTCCATGTCTCTAAGATGGTAATAAAGACTTTGACCTCATTTAGAAAACATTTAAATAGATACTGAAAAAAACAAGTGGAAGACCTTAATATTAAACTAAACAACTTCATGTATCAATATCACTAAATTCAATGTTATCTTTCAATTCAATATATGTCTTCTTAATTTTTTTTAAAGTATAAATCAACATTCATGAGAATGTTTCAGGATGACTCAGACTTTGAGGATGCAGAACGTGGTATTTTGGCAATTTCAACAATTTCATTCCCAGGAAATTTTAAATAGAATTTTTTTCCCAAAATTTCAAAATGAGAACAATGTTAAGAGGTCAATCCCAGGCTTCCTTTCCAGTCAGTAAAGAAAGAGATTTTACCAGAGTGTGATTCATCTGACCTATTTTAGGCACCTTCTCTAAGCTGAGATGAATCACTTCTAGTGCCAATTGCTTTGCAATGACTCTAAAAGGAGTCAAGGGTGACCATCTCCTGTGGTGAAGCCTGCAGTTAAATGCACATATCTTGCCCAAATAGAAGCATTCTAACTGAATAATAATATGTATTTTCAGTTAGGTTAATACATTCAGCAAAATAGTGATGAGTTTTATGGGGTAAGATTCCTGATATTTGCGTTGAAATCTTCTCAATTCTGGACATTGTGATGTTTCAAAAATGTTAAAGGATGAAACCGCCAAGATTTGGAAATGTCTAAGATAATCACCACTCACACTGAATGTTACCAGCTGAAGGAAAACAGGAATTTAGGACATTCATTTTCACCTTACTTTAGCAAAGAATTGGTTTCCAGAGGTCCCTTCCAATGTAGAGTATCCATTATTTTGTGATTCTGTTATTAACCTTTCTGAATTTACTCTGCTTTGTTTGGTTTTGCTTTTATAGTCATTTAAGCCTCCACAATATCTCAATGCAATGACTCCTATGTGATTAGGTTTTATGCAAAGCAAACAAAAACTGAAAAACAAGTAAAAAAAAAAAAAAGTGAAACATTCTCTTTCTGTTAAATCTTCTCTCTGATTAATTAATTGGACATTTTCTGTCTCTGCTCACTATCGCACTCTGTCAAAAATGAGGAGAGCTATACAGAATATATCAATATTGCTGGCACTGAC
The DNA here is from genome assembly GCF_027579445.1 of Ammospiza nelsoni. NCBI lineage: Eukaryota > Metazoa > Chordata > Aves > Passeriformes > Passerellidae > Ammospiza > Ammospiza nelsoni. The sequence goes on from NC_080635.1 coordinate 111,343,688, forward strand.
TGTTACCAGGAAAGTTAATTTGGAACAGTTTTTTTAACCAAACAATAAAATATGTTTTTTTTTAATTTTTTGTTGCATTTATTCACAAAAAAAAGAGACAAAATCTCAAGAAACACAAGAACAATAATAACAATAAAGTAAGAAAAACTAATTCCCCAAAACTGATTTAAATCAACCAGAAGTAGTTTATTTAAATTTCGTATTTTTACAGGATACACCATGGTTTTAATGGATATTTCCAAATGAAACATGGAACTTCGCTTTAAAGGCTTTTGAAACAGGAGGAGCTGGCAATAAGAAACAGAATCAACATTTTTTGGGAATGAAAACTTTGTCAAAAGAAAAATATTCTCATAGTAAGGAATTTTCACTGTATAATGAGGAAAAAAAGTGTCCAAAATTTGACAGTCAGCAGTAGTTGTTAGGCATTAAAAAATCCAGCACATCATTAATAACTTTCTCCCTTCCAAAGCCTTTTTCCATTTTCGAATAATTCTGTTATGCGGAAAATATATATTTTATAATATATCTTAAAAAAATATATAATAATTTTATTTTGCAATCAGAAATGGAAGAAACAAATCCCTAATGAATCTCTGATTACATCGAGCAGCATCTTCAGGAGCAGCAGAGAGCGGCTGAGCAGGGAGCTGTGCCGCAGCCAGATACTGAAAAACCAAATTAACGCTAATTATACCGGGGCTTGCTGCGGAGCGAGCAGTGTGACTTCACCCGGGGAAGGAGGCAGCGCTTTCACTAGGTGGCACAGTTCTGACACATTTACACATCATTACCCAGTGCTAATGTCACCTCGCAGGGCGCGGGGCCGCGGGAGCCAGGGGCTCTCCGAGCATCACTCAGCGATGTGTGATCTGTGAGTGGAAACTGCATCCCGGCTCCCGACGGGCACCAGATCCAAGCTGAGCTCTGTCAGCCAGCCTTGAAATTAACAGCAAGGAGTTGAGTGTTTCATAGAAATGGGGCTTCAATCTCGGCGCAGCTGGGAGGTGAAGGGGGAAAAGGGAAAAGCGTTCGCTGGCTTTGCGCGTCCGCGATCGTCATCGTGAAATCGTGGGATGGTTTGGGTTGGAAGGGAGCTTAAAGATCATCTCATTCTAAGCCTCTTCCATAGGCAGGGACATCTTCTACTAGACCAGGCTGATCAAAGCTGCATCCAGCCTGCCTTGGACACCTCTGATGGTCAGTTTGGGTGAGCTGACTGTTAGAATCAAAGAATCATTTGGGTTGGAAAAGATCTTTAAGGTCAGTGAGGGAAAACATCCCCCAACACTGCCAAGCCCGTCCCTAGCCCATGTCCCCATGTGCCACATCTACACAGCTTTTAAATCCCTCCAGGAATATTGACTCCACCACTGACCTGGCAGCCTCTTCCAACGCTTGAGCATACTTCCAGTGGAGGAATTATTTATTCCTAATGTTCAATCTTTCCTGGCAAAACTTGAGGCCATTTTCTCCTCTTCTGATGCTTGTTTCTTGGGAGAAGATTGCCATGATACTCATGCTTGACAGGAGAAACATCAGTGGGTAAAGCAGGGACATAAAGAAGCAGTTTTGGCCTAGTAAGGAAGTACAAGCTCAGAACAGAACCATGGGAATATCATAGAATCATACAATCATATCACAGAATCACAGAATCCCTGCAGCTGTTGGACCATGAAAACTTAGAAACATCAGTTTCTTTAGGTAGCAATAACCAGGCAAAGGATACACCTGTTCCATCCACCTCTGATTCTCAAACTCATTTGTCAAAGTTAACTTTTACATCTCAACCATGTCATTAAAACTAGTGAGATGTGAGCTCCTGCTACCAACCGCATTTGGCCTGATCTGTCAATCTGCTGGTCAGTCTTTATGTAAAGGGATGGCATTTTAACATTTTATCAAAGGCTGATGAATGATTAATAGCAGGAATAAGTGTGCTTTGGATGTAAGGCTTCTGAATTATAAATGGTTATAAGTGCAGTAATAGAGGATATTAGAGAGGGTGGTGTGCCCAATATTTACCCACTGGGCATAGCAAAAATGAGCTAATCTTTATTAAAGATGACCTATTAATCAGCAATGACTCTTAACAAAAGAAACTTCTTAATAAAAGTATTTCTATGTAAATTTGTAAAATTTCTAGAAACATCTTACAAAACAAAGTTCTGACAATTGTGGACAGAAATTTTCATTCCCACCAGCAAGTAAACCATTGCAGAGCTTAGGCTTTCAGTCAAGACTGCCAGCAACAACCGAAACTTTTTATTTTTTTAAAAGCTGTATTTTATTAAATAACTTTTCAGGAGATCACCAGTAGGTTGTAAGGGGCTGATGCCTCCAAGCTGCCAGCTTACATTTAAAGTTCCTCTCTAACTAATGCTCTGCCCAGGGCTGTTACCCAATTAACAGGAATTTATAGGGAAGGTTTGCTATGCAATGACTCTGCTCGAGGCCATTACATGGTATCCTACCACCTCTAGACCTAAGGGTAGGAATGGATAAAACTTTAGGTTTTGATTCCAAATGTGTATACCACCACAAGTGGCCAGTTCAGGGTTTTGTATTCCCCCATACATACAGCAGAGATGGTCAGATGCCTCCAAAAGGCAATCCAGAAGGAGCATGTGCTGGTGCCAGAGAAGTTAACAGCAGGTTAAGCTGTGTTCTGCTCTAAAGCCCAGCTCAGGAATGCGTGTTAGAAATCACTGACCTTTGTACTCAATGTAGAGACATTAATGAGCAAAGCTTGGGTTGGGATTTTGGTAAGGAGAACCCTCTGGTCAACCTGAGATTAACATTACTGCAATCACATCTCCTGTGAACATGTTGCAATCTGCAAACCCTGGAATATTTTCTCTAGAGAATAAAATTCACTTACCCCATTAAAACTGGGCCAAAATATGGCCAAAACACAGATTTAGGATTGTGGATGAAGTTCATCTGCCTACAGCTGAGGTTGTCACAGACAGAATTCTGCATATCATCTGTGGAGAGGTGTAACACTTCTTGGGTGTGGTCATCTGCAGAAGAAGGGGTCACCTGCAGGAGAAGGGATCATCTGAAGATGAAAGAGCTGAGAAGTAGCCCTTTGTTTATAAAGGTAATCATAAGTTTATAAAGGACAATGAGCTCAAAAGCAGAAGTCTTCTCTAAAAGTAGATGGGATGACATTTACAGAGAAAAACAGAGAGATGTGATAATGCTCATTCATGCTCTCTTAGATAGTCCCAAGAAAGCAAATATTTGGTGGGGCAGAACTAAAATATAGTCCCCACCAACTGAATGCTCAAACTGTGCTCTCACGTGTGAGTTGGGGCTACCAACCACAATTCACTCTGGTGGCCTCAATAACCTCCACAGGTTCATATCTCCAGTGCTGCTAATTCAGAGTTGGACCCTGAACAGGGAATATCTGGGTGTTTTTTAGCTCTGGGACATGCATAACCACTTGATCAAATCACAGCCAGGAGCTTGGAAAGAGAAATCTCCAAATTAATCCCCATCCTAAATCTCAGAAAGATTTTTTAATGAGAATTCATTATTAAGATTTAAATGTGTGCTTTGTGTACATGACACTTGTTATTAACTACATGTGAATGTGCTTGCTCACATGTGTGCAGGTATGCATCTATGTATATTAAATGCTTAAAATGAATTTATATATTTATATATATGTATATATTTGAGGTCAGAACATCTTTTTGAGCAATGCTGATGCAGCTCCAAGCACAACAGGGTTCCAGGTCATTAGTGCCTACATGTGATCACAGCAAAAACATTAAATACCAGCAGTGGCTGAGTTTTCAGAAAGATGAGCAGTGCTTAGATCACAAGCTGCTTTTATTTAAACAGTCAAAGTAATTTTTATTTTTATCTTTTATACCAGCACAAGGATTTGTTTTAATTCATCTCTCTCTTGTAGCTGCCTGCCTCTTCACGTTCTTCCCTACCTGTCTTCAAGTTGTTGTGTTTTGGGTTTTTTTCTCCTCTCTTAATCAAAATTAGAAAGAGATTGTGTGTGCCTGTTAAAAAAGAGGGGCTTGGCTAAAAATAGTTCCCCAAGACAGGATATATTACAGCAAACTGCTTTTGCCTCTGGATGTTAGTGGAGTTTCCTTTGTTGTCTTCTTTGATTGTTTCATTTATATGGCAGGTTAGACAACAGCATACTCCTATTATTGCCTTTTCTCAGCGGTGAATTTTCTTTTATTTATTTATTTTTAAGGCTTGGAGCCCCTGAGGACAGTCACTCCCTAACCACAGCTGGTGACAGGAGGAGGGTTTTTCGTGCGTTCGATACTTAGAGCTGAGAGCTGACTGGTGAGCAGATTAACAGCAAGGCTATTAAGTGGGATACAGTCTCCATTTTTAAATTGCCTAGGCCTTTAATAAAAGAAGGAGAGAGAGGGAAAGGGAGACAGAGAGAAGTCTTAATAGTATAACATCTTCTGTATGCTCGCAATCCATTTCGCCAGATGCTAAATTACTTTCTTTCCCTCCCCCCTCCGTGCATCCACCCCACTTTCCTGCGTCTGGTGTCTGATGTTCTGTCTCACTGCTGGGAAAGGAGTCCTGGAATCCAATTGCAGAGGTGCTCTGGTAAAAGGGAAGATTAGTGATCCAGGATTCTGCAGGAGAGTGTCTACGTGACTCCAAATTTCTCAGTCCCTGGGCTGTTTCAGAATAATTTTTTTTTTTATTTCCAGGAAGCTTTGCACCATTAGCTGCTTTGTGGCCTCCCAATACTCTTCTGGCTGATGCTGTCAGAGCAGGAAGTGAGGATGAGCAGATCTCTAAGAGAGAGGGAAGAATTTGAGACCAAACTTTCTCAGGGCAGTCAAATTGATTACTCAGGAATATATAGAGGAAGCTGGCTCCCCGGACTGAAGTTAGAATAATTGTCAATTAACATTTGTTTCCAATTAATCACAGAAGCACAGAATACCAGAATGAAAGGGACCTCAAGGAACATTTGGTCCCACCTTTCTTATCCCTCATCTTTTCTATGTGAATCCTTGTAAAAAAGAGCCTCCGCCTCCTTCGTAATGCCTTTTAAATACAGGAACATGGTGATAAGTTCCTCCCTAAGCCATCTTTCCTCCAGGCTGAACAAATCCAGCTCTCTCAGCCTTCCCTCATACAGAAAAATTCCCAGTTCTTTCTTTATGTCACTTCTATGGACCCTCTCCAGCCTGAACACATTGTTCTCCATGGTGGGGACCAGAACTAAACACAGTATTTTAGGTTTGGCTCGAAAAGCACTGAGAATAGTGGGATAATGACTTCTTTATCTCTATTGGTGATGTCCTTGTTGATGCTGCCCAGCATCTTCTTGGCTTTCTGTGCTTCAGCAACACCTTGTTCACCCCTTGGAACTTGCTGTCCACCAGGACTCCCAGGTCTCTTTCCACAAAACTGTTCCCCAGATGAGTGGATCCCATCCTGTGCTGTACTCCTGGATTATGTTTTCGCAGGATCTGACACTTGTTGAACTTCCTAAGGTTCTTGTGAGCCTGCACTTCCAGCCTATCCAGGTCTTCCTGCAGGGCAGCTCTTCCTTCCCAAGTGTTCATTTCCCCACTCAGTTTAGTATCATCAGGAAACCTCTGGGTACCCTCAATCCCATCATCCAGATCATTTGTGGAGACATCAAACAGTGCAGGGAGCAATAGTGTGCCCTGGAGCACTCCACCTGGATGGATTTAAGGTGCCTTCTAACCCAAGCCATTCTGTGATTCCATGATTCTGTGATTCCATGATCTCCACAGCTTCTCAAAGCTTATGGAGAGTGACCTCCCAAGGATGTCAGCCACCTCCCCAAACACCCTCAGGTGAATATTGTCAGGGCCCATCGATTTGTAAGGGTTTAGCTCCTCTAATAAGTGTTGACGTAGTCACTGTCACCGATCCTGAGCATTTATTTAACCAGCTACAGAGCAGAGACATCAAAAGAAACTTAGGAAATACTCCAAAATTGCAACTTAGTGTCAGCCCTTCCATAAAGTCTTTCTTATCTTTTCGTGCATATTCTGTAAGATTTTCAGTGATGGATATTCCACAGCCTTCCCAGACACTCCTTTCCAATGTTTCATAGTCGTTACATTCAGAAATGCTTTCAGTCCATTTTTGAGGGGAAAAAAAGGGGTCCGTTCTTAACCCAGCTCTTGAAAAAATTTAGAGCATAATTTCTTTCCAGTGGGAAATGAATAAATACAATTAATTTTTTAAATTGCTGAGCTGTTAATATTTTTTCTACATAAAATCTCTGTTTTTGACAGAAGCACATGGATTTTTCTTAGTGTTACTCCATTTCAGAATGTTTCCACACTGAAAATTTGAATGAAAAGTACATTTACTTTGCTTTCCTCATCTCTGCTGTTTTAATGAGTGTTGGGAGACGGAAAAAGAGACTCCTATACTTATTTATGTACCAACATTTGCCCACAGAAATAAATCCTGATCGTGCAGCAAGGATTTCTGAAGTGGAAATTTCAAAGGGGTGTGTTCCAACAGAAACAATTCCTCCTTTTCTGCTGGCTTTACAACAAACCAATGTGCAGTCACACCCCAGCCCTGCAAGTACTGACACATAAGCCTGATTTCAAAAAGGATGGAGATCATGTGTCTTGAAAGAAGTGACTCTCAGGCACACAATAAAGCACATTCAAAAGTCTGAACAGGATCAAAAACTCGAGCAGTTATATCCTGGCATCCCTTAGGACCAAATTTGATCATCTTCACTTCCATTTACTAAGTGCTTTGCTCAGCAAGAAATATTACAGGTATTCCAGTCAAGTCTAGTCTCATCACAGTGCATTTGAAAGCCTTCCAGTGTTCTGTAGTGCATATGAATAACATCAATCAATTTTTGTTCTCTCAAAACTCCTCTGCTGGAAGAAGCATGAGCTCAGGGTGTGTTTTGTTTTGTAATTCTTCAAAAATACTTGCACGTGCACATGCAGACACCTGCAGGTTTGTGCTGCAGAACTTAAAGCAGAGCCCCACACTGCTGATTTCAGTGGGAAAAAAAGGTGAGGTTTAGGGTGACCTTGGGTATCTTTGGGAGTTTAATCCAGATTTTGAGGACAGCACCCCTAAAGCTCAGCTTCCACTGGATTAAATGTAAAATTTAGGAAAAAAGGAAAGCTTTTATGTAACACCAGTGGCTGTGATAATGGAAAAAATATGTCTTTGGGTTCACAACTGTACTGCGCTTTTTTTATGCTGCTGGACCATCATTTTGCTCAAAGAGGGGAAAAATAAGGAGCCTCTTGTAAGATTTTGTAAATCACCACCACAATATCCAAAATTTTCCTTTGAAGTACTATCACAAATGACCTGATTTAGGGATACATTGATGACCTTAATTGCAATATTTCCTAGCTTGAGTGTCTCATTTCTCAGCCTGTGTGATTTCTTATGTCTCTTTCCTTTTTTTGTGTGAAGATGGGCTGGCATTCAGTGCTGATGCAATTGTGTCTGTGGGTCACTTTAGAAGAGAAAGAAAGAGAGCAAAACAGTATTTAACTTTTAAAAAGAAGCCTGTTTTCTCCTGCTTCTGAGCCAACATTTTAAGCAGGAAGAATCAAAATGTCTCTACTCAGATGGTGCCACTGGCAAAAGTGACCAATATGAAGCATTGCCTCTCAATATCCCATCTATCCCAGCCCTCTAGCAGTAGTAAGCCATTCCCTGTGTCCTGTCCCTCCATCCCTTGTTCCCAGTCCCTCTCCAGCTCTCCTGGAGCCCCTTTAGGCCCTGGAAGGGGCTCTGAGCTCTCCCTGGATCCTTCTCTTCCCCAGGTGAGCACCCCCAGCTCTCCCAGCCTGGCTCCAGAGCAGAGGGGCTCCAGCTCTCAGAGCATTTTCCAATAGCCTGGGACCCTGACGTCACTTTGCAGCTGGGAAGAGGAAAATCTCTGTGTGTCACAAGCTGCAGCAGAAAACAGCACGGCCACAAGCAGCCCACTCCAGCCTGGGACAGCCCTGGCAGAGTGACTTAATGAAGCAATGTGAAATATGAAAGGGGCAGGAGACCCTCTTCTTCTTGTTGGTGCATCTGACAGAGAAAGAAAGACTGGCTCAGGCTTCTGAGGAAACTTCTAGGGTATGGTGGGATTTTTTCCAGTAGACGCTGGAATATCATCTCTCAGCACCACCCTTTATTCCATGCCTAAAGTTACAATCTGAACTGAAACAGCACCACAAGTTTACATCTTTAAAGAGCTGTGCATTGTTAGTGAAAATTCAATCAACATCACAGCTCTGAAAAACAAAGGGAGGGAGGAAAAGGAGTGTCCTGACAAAGTCACTTCTCTGAGAGCTCAGTAGAAGCTGATGGAGCCCAGCCTGCTTTAAATGACAAAAGTTGGGGGAGCTATCAGCCAGAAACACACTCCTGGTACTGCCAGCCAGGTTCAAGCCTCTTCCCCCTTCCTCATCACAGAGCCTTTGTCCTCTTGCCAGAAGCCTGCCCGCAGGCAACATCCAGCTTTCTAATAAAGCAGCTCCTTTGTCAATGACAGCAATGATTATCTCCTACAGCTGCCCGTGGTGTTGCATTTTGTAACACAATTTGGCCGCCTTTGGCCCGGGTTAGTTCTATTTAACGTACTGCAGGGGGTTCACTGTTTGATCTCTAATTGATATAATTGACTGGGAATAATCAGGGCAGCTTTATAGATTTTTATTGATAGCTAATTTTCCTTCATCCATTGTTTAATTTGATAAGACTATAACCTAATTTATTGCCACTCTGATAGGGATCCATTACCCTTTTGACAAATGCTTCTGGGGCCCACTTGTCAGCAACTGATTTGAAAGAGCTGTTAAGCCTACAGAGCCCATCATTAGTTAATGGCAGTTTAGAAAGCTAATGGCATTATAAATTAAGATCAATAAGTACATGGAAATTACAGTTGTTCAGCAAGACACCACTGTATTATTAAACAAACATAATCCTGTACCTTTGGTTAACGCACACACAGGGAGCTTCCAAGTGAGTTTCAAAGCCAAATAAAGCCAGGTGATTAGCAAAGGAAGAGCCCTTCTCTGGTGCTGGAATTGCCAGATTAATTCCTAAAGGATATTTGCAAGAAAAGAAAAAGCCAGCACCGCTTTATTTTGCTGTATAAGCAACCCGAGGCTTCAAAACACCCTTGCACAAAACAATACCCCTCTCACTTCCTCGGGTTTTGATCTGCTCCAACAACACTTTCAAATGCATAATACAAAATCAGCAAAGGAGAGGCTCCTGGATTTATCCCAGGGATAAAGAAAAGCAAACACAGCATCTCTTGATACTTTTACATAGCTTCGTCTTAATACCTCAGCAGGCTTGATTGGCATTGAGTGGTGTTTGATCACTTTGGGCCAAAGCAGGATGAGGATGTTGAGATTTTTCTCAGCAAGGCACCATGATCTAATTAATACAGCAAAGAATGGGATGTCAAAAAACCTGGAGTCAGTTTTTTGGGTTCACCATTTTGTATGTGCAGGACGGTGTATAAATGACCTAATCTCCCATCCCAATTTGCAAGCTCAGTCTCTCCCAGATGCCCAGACTGAGTATTTGGAATTGAGGAGCAAGGCTGCTCCTTCTGGGTGCCTAAACTGAGTGTTTGGGGTTTAGGACCAAGGCTTCTCCTTCTGGGCTCAGATAAACTTCAGCCTCAGCCGTGTTTTTAGGCCTTGGCATCACTCAATGCTCTCATGGACTCTGGCTGCAGACCAGAAAAGGAAAACTGAGGTTGTTCCATGCTTAAATATCTCTCCTGCCCTCTGAGAGAGCCTGATGTTTTCAACACAGGGATATCTGAACCTATCTTGGAGCAGATGCTCGCTGGAATCCAATCCTGGGTGATTCTAATTTTTATCACAGTGCATTCATCTTACTTGGCACAAGCTTTGCTTTGCTTAATGTACACAGTGCAAACTGTAGAAGGGCCTAAGAGAATCCAATGTCCATTCCTTTGGAACGGGAATTCTCTGTTAAATGGGTGGGATAGACGGCTGAGGGTGGCTTGCAGCTTCTGCCATCCACTTTTAATCTTCAGCTAAAGGTTTGGCAGGGCTCTCAGGTACCTGAATTTAGTGGGATGAGTGTGATCACATTTGTGGTGTGTCCATCCACTCAGCTATAACATCTCCACATGGAGGACTGGGGATGGACCAGCAGCTATCCCAGCATTTGAGTCAGCCAAAGTTTTCCAACAGATGGGGAAAGCAGGTCAGTGCTGCTCAGCCCAGTCCAGGATTTGTCTGGATTCCACTTTGAACCCAAGGCTAGTTTGGAGACTGCTCTGATGATTAGGTGGCTGGTGAGATGGCCCTGATGCCAGCCACTCTTTGATTCACCAACAGTGGATTGGTCTGGTGAGTTCCTGTTTGTCGTCCCATTTTGCCGCTAACTGGATGCTTGGGGTCTTTTATAAGCCTGAAATCTCTTTTAATGCCATTTCAATTCTTATAAAAATCTGAAGATCTGGCTGGAAGAAGCTTCTAATTTGCTTCAGAGTAGGTGAGGACAGAATAATGTCCCTTGCTGCACCACAACCCTTGTCCTGATCACTGCCCCTTTTTTGTCATCCCAACCCCATTCAGCCTTGACAGGTAGGTAAATCTCAGTGATCTGGATAAAAACTCCCAATATATTGAGGTCCTTCTGACTGTATAATTTCATTTTTAAGAAGACTGAGATAAGACAAAGTCCTAAACTTGTCAACAGCTCATCCATATTGACAGAAAATTTGGCTGATTTACAGATAGCCAGCTTATTGGGTAGAAAGACTATTGGGAATTTTAGTTGTTTCCTTAATGAAATAATGGCCTTTCAGTCAGAAGTTATTTACAATGGCTGCACTCCTCACAATAGGAATGAAATGTTATGATTTTGTTTGTCCTGAGATTACTTTGCAAAAGTCAATATTGTGTTATGTCAAAGTGTTGACACAAAATTAAAATTTATTTCCTAAAGTGAAATTCGGCTGACATTACTCAAGAATCTCAAAATTCAGAGACAGCTTTAGACAACTTTTTGAGTCAGGAGGAAAACATGGGGAATGTCCCTGTTTGTTTATAGTCTGGGCACACAGGATTGGATGTGTAGATTGAATCAATTCAGGCTGAAGTCCTAACACTGAATGCTGTAGCCATTTCAAGGGTATTTCACTTAGGTCTGGTTTATTCCCATTCCCATTTAAAAGTAAAAAAATATCAGGAACACTCCTAGAGATTAGTTCTGGTTTGAAAATAACCTGCTTGTGCATGCAGAGGTTAAATGAACCAATGAATTTTGGTGAACTGAAGTACATTAAGTGGAGATAATCAAGACAGTCACAGCAAAAGGGAACTCCACCTTTATATATATATATATATATATATATATATATATATAATATATATATAAAAAATATATATAGTTATATAGGTAGTTATATATAGTTTTACATATATATGTATATATATATAGTTATATATTCTGATACTTATTATTATTTTAGGCACTCCCAGATAGTAATCTGCTTCAAAATTTCTCTCTTAAAAAGTTTTATTTCTTCCCACTAGCTACAGGAAAAACTCAATTAACTATATCAGGCTTAAGCAATTATTTGACACCTGTATTATAGCAGATAAATATCTGTATTTATCTGGTAGAAATGGTGAAAACAAATCCTCTTCAGGGTTTTCTTCAGCCAATGTTAAAACACCTGTAGTGAAATATAGATGTGCCCTTGATGCTAAGCATGCAAGGCAGAGACAGAATGGGTAAGAAAAGGAGAAAATTTAATTAGTCCATCACTCAAAGTGAATGAAAACATAACAAATGTGGGAATTCAGAACTGGCAGCTGCTTTTGAAACATTCTCTTCCCCATTCAATGGTATAAATTGGTACATATATTATAAATATATATATTGAAAATATATTACAGGAAATCTAAAAAGTTTGAACATGGTGATCTAGTCGCTGGTCTTGAAAGTCATTCAGTGTAAAACTGGAATTTTGATAGATTTTTACCAGGTGGATATCATGAGCACCATCAGGTGAGTTTTCACTGCTAAATCTTAGAAATACAGAATTATTTATGCTGGAAAAAACCTCTAGGATTATTAAGTCCAATCATTAACTCAGCACTGCCAAGTCCACCACTAAACAATAACCCAAGTGCAACATCTATGGAGAGCCATGCCCTTACTGTAACCTTCCAGGAACTAACAGGGGTTTATAAGAAAGAGGAGGAGAAACTTTTAGCAGGGTGTGTCGTGCAAGGACAAGGGGTGATGGTTTTAAGCTAATACAGAGTTGATTTAGTCTAGATATGAAGAAAAATGCAGTGAGGGTGCTGAAACATTGGCATGGGTTGCCCAGAGAGGTGGTGGATGCCCCATCCCTGGAAACATTAGTCAGGTTGGAAGGAGCTCTAGGTAACCTGGCCTAGTGGAAGGTATCCCTGCTGATGCCAGGGGGTTGGACTAGATGACCCTTAAATGTCCCTTCCAACCCAAACCATTTAATGATTCTACAGTATTTGCTTCTCCCAATCAGTGTCACAGCAGTAAAATGCAATGCCAGGTAACCTCCATCCTCTGATGCTTCTCCTGGACCCAAGGCAATAAACTGGCCCCAAGACAGTAAAAATATGACTGTCAATTTATCCCCTAATGAAACAGTGCCAAGGCAAGAGCCACAGGGTGTAGCAGGGAATGGTGGTGGAGGGAGGAACTAAACTGTCTGCTCACTTGAAATAAAGCAGGTGAGATTACAAGACTCATGTACAATTCTCCATGGTCCCTAAAGTCTCTTGCAAAAAGGTAGAAATGAACTAATTTATTAGTAAAATCACATCAGGGGCAGTAATTTCATGTTAGTGAATTTACATGTAATAACATTAGATTTCCAGCCCTCCATATCAGCACACTGTGGCCCTCTTGGATGATGAATGAGCTGCCTAAAGAAAGATGATAGTTTGATTGTTTTCACAGTGAACGGATCAGCATTTTAATTTCTTGCCTCTGTGTTTATTGCTTATTTGGCCCCTTGCTCATCTTGTAAAAACTTGGCTAAATGGAAATGAATAAATGTAATTACTGCGGGTGACAGTGGTAATCTGTGTGGGTTTTTCATATTGCCTTTGCCAACGTTAATCTAATCACTAGACAATATGTGTCACTGCACAAATACACTGACAGAAAGCAGAGTCCTCTGTCAGTGCCAAGGATATGGAGGCTAGAAGGAGTCCCTGCTGGTGGGGATCTGTTGCTCGGACAATTCTTTAATACTCTGACCTGCAGATTAAGCATATCATCACTTTTATATGTGCCCTACATCCTGCTCAGGAGGGACAGCAGCAGAAGAAACCAGTTCTGAAATTGAAAGCAAGCTTTTCCCAAGTGTTTTTGCTATTTGGATCTCTCCAAGAGTTTTGACAGTGTCTCTGTGTGTTATGGTCACATCTCAGGTGGTATTTGCCTCCTTCTCTGCTCAGAAGCTTGGCTGTGTATAAATCTGTCTCATCCTAGGTATGGATGGCATAGGCTTTGAAAAGCCAGGACTCAAGGATTGGGAGAGTATTTTTTTCACAAAAAGAGGTAAAAAAATGTGCATGAGAATAACAGTTCTGTTGCCTAAGGCTTTGTTGGGCAGTAGCCTGAGGAAAAACATCTGTTACCTGACAGAGTGCAAGGATGTGAATTTATGGGGATATCATCTTCATATTATTATTAGGCAACAAGGATTCATGGGGATTAACTTATTTTCCAGATATTGCGTAAGAAGTGAGATTCAGCTCTAGGTCCAAACATCTACTTTTAAATACATATACACCTGCACAGGTGTATAGATATGATCTGTGTGTTGAAGCTCCCATTCTAGTCAAAGGAAGTCACAATGGAAGTCCACAAATGGATTTCAACTGCCCTTGTTTTTATTATATAATGCCATTTTAAATATCTGAGAGATATCATCATGGGCCCAGAAGACACAACACAGGACTTAAGGGACACCTCTACCCTTCTCAGGAGACAGCTGTCATCTGTAAGGACAACCTCAACCTACATTTGGGCAACAGAGACCAGAGAGTTATCCAGTTTCTCAGTGTTTATTTTGGGATAAGCTGAACTGCTTTCTCAACTTCATATTGGTCTTTTTGGACTACAGTGAGTCAGTAAGTTTGTAATTGTCACTTACAAGGCCATTTGTGCTGTATCACACCACTCCAGCTGGCATCCAGCTGATAGTCCTGAAGGGTGAGAAAACTCCTGGGTTGAGATGAAGACAGCCAAAAGCAAAGATTTTGCTCACAAGCAAAGCAAAACAAGGAATTCATTCACATTTCCCATCCACAGAGAGATGCTCAGCCATTTCCAGGAAAGCTGGGCTCCATCACCTGTAACTGTTACTTGGAAGGACAAACACCATAATTCTGAACATTCCCCACCCTCCCTCCTTCTTCACCCAGACTTCATTGATGAGCATGGCACCAAGCTGGTCTGGAATGTTGGGTCAGTTGGGCTCAGCTGTCCCAGCTGTGTTCCTTCCCAAATTCTTTTGGACACCCTGACTACTCACTGGTGGGGCAGTCTGAGGAACAGTATTGACCTTGTTGAAGGTGCTGCTCAGCAGTAATTAAACCGTCCCTGCAGTATCAGCACTGCTTAGGTCACAAATCCAAAACTCAGCCCATTCCATATTCTATGTGGATCATTTATGACTGGTCTTAGCACTGTGCGTGTCCAGCACAGTGGATTGAAGGAAGATGGATTGCATGGGAAGCAGGAAGACCCAAACCTGTTCATGGGTGCCAACTGAAAGATTTATGGAGGTTGAACAAAAAATAAATAGTGTTAATCATGTGAGCACAACCTCAAAACATCAGGAAACATCAGGAAGTTCCATGCTGTGCACAATTCCTCTCTGTCCTATCATCATAGACACTGATGATGTCCCCAGTGTTGTCCAAAAATTGTATGAAAATTGGGCTTCCATGTAGAAAAATTATAATCAGAACACTCATGAAAAGAACTAGAGAATGCTGGCACTTACTGCAATTGTAATTCCAAACCCAAGGTGATTTGGTGAAGCAATTCTCCAAGTTAATGATACATGATCTTAATAACTTTATCTCTTGCTTATCTCAAGTGAGATGGATAGCATAACATAACAACACAACACCCTGTAAAAATTCATTCCTAGGAACAGGATCTGTGATTGGTTCTTTACTTAGTGTGAAAGAACAGGGAACCAAAATTAATGTAACAGATCTTGGACATTCTAAATATCTGCAACTGGCTCTTTCATGTCCTATTCCCCAAACTGCCACATGTACACAAAACACATGCAAGATAAGGCTCCAATCTGAATTTACAGAAGTCACAAAGGCCACACCTGTACTAGTAAATAAAACTTTTCCAGGACACTCTCTGCTCTGGAGCCATTTGGCATTGTCTGGATGGGACTCTGTGATTAAATTCTTTTAGACTTCCAGAATAATGTGATCACACCCAGACTGCCCACTGCGAATCATTTTATCTCAGAATGGCTTGGGTTGGAAGGATCCTTAAAGACCATCTGGTTCCAACCCACCTGCCATGGGTAGAGAAATGGTTCATAGCTGATGCTAGCTCCTAAAATATATCTAGAAATTGACTAAGAAGGTCTCAGTTCCTTGTCTAAGCTACATTGGCAGCAGTTCCAGCTCCACCATGGTGGTGACCACTGCAGATGCACCGAGAGAGGTGCACAATACGATTTCTTTACTGCCTGATAAGAAGAATCAGAAGCAATTCTGGGATCTGAACTTTGGCTGTCTAGGAATTGTTTTAACCATTACATTACCACCTTGTACCAAAGTTCAGCCAAAGGCTCCTGCCTTTCTTTGCCTCTTCTCTGTTACCTCTGATATCTGCAATTGTGCACTTCTTAACCACCCTCCTTAAATACAGTCACTTAACGTCTTTAAGCGGAAAGAGTGCAGAATTTCATTGGATATTAGGAGGAAATTCTTCCCTGTGAGGTGGGGAGGCCCTGGCACAGGTTGCCCAGAGAAGTTGTTGGCATCCAATCCCTGGAAGTGTTGAAGGCCAGGTTGGTCATGGCTTGGAGCAAACTGGGATAATGGAAGGTGTCCCTGTCCATGGCAGGGGGTTGGAATGAGATGATCCCTAAGGTCCTTAATTACCCAAACCATCCTGTGATTCTATGATTTTTACACTTCTATCACTATCTTTTTCTGCTTTCTGTAGGTCAGCACTGCCTGGAAGAAGCTCCACGTACATCAGCATCTTCAGTACCACCACTGTGGATGTTTCTGAGAGCGTTCCTCAGGTTTCCCAGCTCATTTCTGCACCTCCCAGCGCTTTAAGGCTGACAGCCATTGTTGGCAGAGCCAGAAGTTCACATCTTTGCCAGATTTACAGCTCTGCTCAGAATCCCTCCACACAACACCTAAAGGTTATGCTGCCACTCAACCTCTCCTTCTACTATTTCACTACAGCTCTTATCCTCGCTTGGGTTTGTTTGACTTACTTAGATTGTTTTGTACTTTCTTCTGGCTATCCACAGTTTATGCATCAATTTAACTAAATCAGTTTAGAAAACAATTTAGTTAAATCAGTGCAAACCCCTTGGGTAGAACCAGATGGAGAATACCTTTAATTGATTTAATGTGAGTCAGAATTTTTTTCGTTGATTTGCCCTATTTTCTTGTTGACATGAATCAGCAATACCCCACCATCAATGTGAACTTGGTCTCTCACTTGTATAAAGTGGGGAATTTGTCCATGAGAAAACAGATCCATCCAAATTCAAATTACCAAGGTATTTGAATATAAGTTTTCTCTTTTGCTGTCTTCTCTGATTAAAATAGTCCATATTTTTAAAATACAATGATTCATAAAAAAGAGGTGTGTAGGGGCCTGAATATATGTATTGTTATAAAGGAGTCCTTGTGAATATATATATATGTAGTGAGAGTCCTATGTATTAGATAGGTGGGTCCTGTTGCTCTGGATGAGCTACAGCTGTGGGATCCTTGGTTGGGTAGCAGCTGTAGCTCATGAAGGGCTCTGGGATAAAAGGGGGTTGGGTCGAGAGCCCAGGAGGAGCCCCTATGGAAGCCATGAGGAACTGTGCTGCAGAGAGGAGCTGCATAATAGGACCATCAAGAAGGTATGGACTTTAAGATGGGACTCCAGAAATATGAAATACAATAAGATAACAACAACAATTGGTGACCCCGACGTGATAAAGAACATGCAGCCAAGGAGAAGGTATGGAATCCCCCGGACAGCCGAGAGCTGTGGCAGCCGGAGAGCTGGGACAGTGGAAGATAGGACAGCTGAGAGCTGTGGCAGCCTGAGAGCTGGGACAGATATGGATATTGTAACTGTGTAATGGAGAAATTGTTAAAAGAAAAGGGGGGAAATGTAGGGGCCTGAATATATGTATTAGGTATGGAATCCCCCGGACAGCCGAGAGCTGTGGCAGCCTGGGAGCTGGGACAGATATGGATATTGTAACTGTGTAATTGAGAAATTGTTAAAAGAAAAGGGGGGAAATGTAGGGGCCTGAATATATGTATTGTTATAAAGGAGTCCTTGTGAATATATATATATGTAGTGAGAGTCCTATGTATTAGATAGGTGGGTCCTGTTGCTCTGGATGAGCTACAGCTGTGGGATCCTTGGTTGGGTAGCAGCTGTAGCTCATGAAGGGCTCTGGGATAAAAGGGGGTTGGGTCGAGAGCCCAGGAGGAGCCCCTATGGAAGCCATGAGGAACTGTGCTGCAGAGAGGAGCTGCATAATAGGACCAGCAAGAAGGTATGGACTTTAAGATGGGACTCCAGAAATATGAAATACAATAAGATAACAACAACAGAGGTGAGAGGAGCAAGGGGCTCTGGAGAATTGCAATGGCATAGAAGGCCAACACTGCAAATACAGTGCATGCCACAAGTGACTTGGAAGCTGTAACAATTCTTCTAATAAAAAAAGTTGGAAAATTTATTCCATTTCACACTGCCACCATTCCTAAACCCCTCCATTAACCAGGCTGTGAGGAAAACTTAGGACTAAATACACAACAGGGCTGCAAGGACCTTCCTGCAAGTTTCTCCTGAGCAGAAGTTGAGGGAAGCTGGAGTGGGAAAGGAATTCACTTCACTATTCCTGTCCCATCTGTGGACAGAGATCCTTGTATCCCATGTTCTATCTGTCATGGACACTAAATTATTCTGTATGAAGAGACAGTCAATAATTCCAAAATAATTGAATGTGGGAGTTTAAATTGCAGTCATCTGCACATCAATCTAAAGGAGCCTAAACTTTGTTGTTTCACCCAATGTTAAACTGAATGAAACAAAACTGAATTAAAGCCACTTTATTTCTGAATGAGAGAGTCCACACGGTGTTTTAATTTAGTTGAACTAATCCACTTCTAAAATTAATTCAGATTAATTTTCCTCAGTATCCCTGAGCAGATCTGCAAAGCTGCCTGAGGGAGTTGGGAGCAATTTCCCTGTACATGGAAATTGAACGAAATAGGCTTCAGTCCAATGGCAACTCCACAATAGTGCCTTGTTTCAGCACTGTTGTTCCAGAATTAAATAAAGAATCATTCCAGATTATCTGTTGCGCTCTACGCCCTCATCCTGCCTTCCCTCACAATAATTTCCTTAATCCCAACGACATGCAAATTGAACCAAATCCCCCATTAAATTCCTCTCTACAAAATTAAATGACAACATGGCAGAGCAATTTAGGTTCGAGTAATTTTTATGGGAAAAATTCCTTCCAAAATGCAAATAAACATGTCTTCACCCTGCTCAGGAGGGCTTTGAATTTCAGTGGATCTGGGGCCAATTGGAACCCTGAAATCAGCCAAAGTGAAACTCCTCAGTGTAGCTTATGTTGAGGTAAATGTAGTGAGACAAGTATGTGTTAAAAACAAAGAAACAAAAAGGAAATCAAACTGACTTTTAAGAGTTGTAATACTCTGGTTTTTATTAGTACAAGAGAGAGTTTGCATATATTCACCAAAGTAGTACATTGACAGGAACATTTTCTTTGTATATAAAATTGCAATTAAGTCCATGTTTTTATTTCAATTTAATTTCTTCCTGATTTCTTATGGTTTCTTAAATATTTCCTTTTTTTATGTTTTAGAAAAAACTAACAGCAAAATTACATTTTTGCATCTCATTTTTATAGCAAAAAATTTCTTAGCTTTTTCTTCTCTAGAAATTCTCTTTTTGAGACGATAAAGCCATTTAAACTTTTGGGGATAAACTTAGAGTACAGCCCATAAGAATCCTGAAGCGTGTGAAAAACAATGTTCAGCACTTTGTACTAACACGGTGCTGCAACTTGTGAACTCCTGATAGAATTCTCACTTTGAGGCAGCCAGTTTTGGAAAATCAATAATCAGGCAGCAGAAGGACTTGCAGGCACAAAACAGAGCTTTTTTTTTTCAACACTGGAAAACAGATTTTACTGCTGAACTTCTTCACGAAAAGCAGTGACTTTGGGTCATAGTCATCAATGATTCAGGTGAAAGTATTTATCATGTTTTCTTCACTCCTCCTTTCTCTTAACATTATTATTTTTCCTTGTTAATTTTATAAAATGGACATATTTAAAACAGGAAGGTTTCAGATGCCTCTTGCAATCTGGATGAGGAAAAGCTGCATGTTCCACTTGGATCGTCTGGAGGGACAGTTGTGAGAGAGACAGTACAGAAGGGAGCTTGTTACAGCAAATAAACGGATACTAGAATGTAAATTCCTCTAATCTAGTCATTATCTTTTTCTGAGATAGAGCTGTTAGAGCAGTGGGTGGAAAAATATCTATTTTTGTAAAATGTCCTGTTGGTGGCAGCAGTTACAGTGTGTTTAATCCAGCAGCAAAAATAAAAACCTGTTCTAGCCAGGTAACATGAGAGTTTGCAGGCAGAAAGGTGATCTCAGGTGACAATCTCAAAAAACTGATGACTTTGTTCTGGCTTCAGCAGTTCAATTTACACTAAAAAACAAGGAAAGGAGGGGGGGGGTGGGGGGACCAAAATAAAAAGCTGTCCCAGGAACACTGCAAGGCAAAATTTTGGGTAAGAGTAAGAGCTGGCAAAGTTGGGCAAATAAAAGATAATGTGAGAGCCTGGTCTGGGGGAAGTGATGGACAGTTATGATTCAGAGGGAGAAAGAGCAGGAGATAGGGCTGGAAACAAACATCACTGAGTTTAAGGAGTAAATACCATCCTATTACCTACCTTTCAATCAGAGGGGAAAAAGAACTTCCAGAGAATAAGTAAAAATTTTTCCTCTTTCCCATTTTTCTTGAGACATCAGATTTTAGAAGCAGAATTTTTCATACTTTGCTGCCGATTTCAAATGTTTCTGGGTTTAGACCCCCAGCTGGGGTCACTTTCAAAAGTGGCTGCCATCTTTAAATCTGATGAGCATACAGTTATTAAAGCTGAAGGATCCTAAAAATGATGTAGAGATTGAGAGAAATAATTAGCAGTGTCTGTAGTTATAGGACAATGGACAGCAGTTTAAAACCGAAAATCATTGGGTTTAGATTGGAGATAAAAAATAAATTATATTATGAGGGTGAAGAGTCACTGGCACAGGTTTCCAAGAGCAGTTGTTGCTGCTCCATCCCTGGAAGTGTTCAAGGCCAGGTTGGATGAGGCTTGGAGCAGGTTGGGATGGAAGATGTCCCTGGCCATGGCAGGGAGTTGGGTCTACATGATCTTTAAAGTCCCTTCTAACCCAACCCATTCTGTTATTTCATGGTCTATAATATCAGTCACTGCATGTCCTTCCTACTAATTCTGAGTCAGAAACCTCACCACTGATGGTGCTTTTGATTCACTGGCTCCCTTAATTTCAAAATATGTTGAGTAATCCAATTACAATTTTTCTTTCATCAGCACCTCCTCTCAGAGGCCTGGGATTTTCCAGTCCAAAGAGGAGACTGGAGAGTGCAAGAATAAAGGAGTTTGGAAGAACAAACAGATAATCTTGTATACTAGAGGTACAGTTATGAGGTAGTCTACACCATTTTATGGATTAGGAGCAGATCCTGATGATTTATTAGACTGCTGACACAACTTCCTGTGGGTTAGTTTTCTAATGCCAGTTTCTACCTTGTAGGGGGAATTTGTGCACTGGGGACAGTACGGGGGATCTGGAAGGGAGAGTGGAAAGATTTTGTACCTGCAAGGTGCAAATCTTTTTGCACAGCCAACACTCAGCTGTGTAATCTGACTTTTCTTAAACAAACATTCAGGAGTGCAAAGTTTTCAACATTTTCAGGGAGCTCCCAAGCTCCCCTTTGCCCAGCAAAGCTGGATTCTCTCCCTTACAGGCAGCAGCAAAGTTCCTTGGAAGAAAATGAGAAGAAAACAAAACAGACAAACCTCCAAGTCCCCAAGGGAATGAACAGAAATAAACACAGCCAATGTGGAAATCAGTGTTGATTCCTGCCATCAGATTCTCACTCTGTTTGACCTCAGGAGCAGCACTGACATGTACCAGAGGGCAGGGAGTAGGAAAAAAAATAGGTGGGACACGTGACACGTGCAGTGGGGACATCTGATGTGTTTTAAAAAGCTCTGTGAAGTTGTGGATATAAAGTACCTCCGAATAGTTATACTAAACTATTATTTAGGTAAGCAATAGAAGTGGAATATCTTCCAGTATGTCAGGCTTTAATTAACCAGGAACTTGAAGGAGCATCCCGATTTTTTCATTCAGGGATTTTAACTACCCATTGTTAAATTTCCAGATATCTAGGGCCCGAGATTATAGATATTTTTTTCCAGTTTTGATAGAACTAATAAATTAAGACTCAGATTAATGTCATCACATTTTATCTGCCTTAAACTCAGCCATCTGATCTCAGCTAATTCCCAAAGAGGACAGAGGTGTCTCCAACCGGCAAATTGTGTCATCTGTGATTCACATCTGTCCCAAGAGAGTAAAACTTGAGACCAGAAGCAACAGTAGTTGTCTTTATCTGGTGGCTACCTGGTTGCAGGGTGTTATTTTTCCTCCCCCTTCCCAGCTAATTCAGTTTGTAAAGTCTTATTAACACATGATGTCATCCCTTCCATAATCCAGGTTGCTCTCTTCTCCTTCTCTAATTCCATGCTGCATCTCCCAGATTTGATGTGATGGAACTGCCAATTGCACTTTTTGCTTTTCCAGGAGAGGAGCTTGCAGTACATTCAGAGATGCAGATATCTCTTGTAAACACTGTTGAAAGAGAGGAAAACAAATCTTAATTTTGAAAGGTGTCATGTCTGTATTTGCAAAGCAAAATACTTCAGATTTGAAGCTTAGGTTAAAAAAAATGGTGTTTCCAATGGTCAGGAAAAAATATCTGTCCATCTTGACCAAGACACATATGAAAGTTCCAAATGTCAAAGTGTGGGTCAAGGCACAGAGACATTCTTGTGTCTTAAACAAGCAGATAAATGGATGAACTGAGGAGAGGAGCATCATCTGTCCCATTAGCCGTCAGCTGCTGATCGCCCCAGGCCAAGGCAACATATTGGAGGACTTTTGTTATATTTTCTTTTTCACTTGGCTAGTTCTGTTTCAGTCAGTGGTTCAGACTAATTACTAGAAAATAAATAATAAAATATGTAAGAGCCTCAGCAGGAGTGAATATCTCTGCATACAGAAAGAACCAGTTCAGGTCTCAACAAACTCGCCACAGAGCCAGGAAATTTAGCAATAAAGTGAACAAGAACAATGAAAATGTACTTAACTTTGTTCTGCTTTTTATTCACTTGATCAGTGTCTGGACAGAGTTACCACCTTCAGTCTCAAAGAAAACAAGTGGTGTTTTTGTTGCCTTGGGCTCCATTTCTTGTTTTTTCCACAAGTGGCAGAGCAGTGCAGTGATGGTAGAAGAACAAAAGATATTCAGACGTAAATGAGTGATGGCATTAAACTTGGCTCACTTTAGTTTGTGCTAAAAATTAGGACGTCAGACCAAATTTCTTCTCCAGCACCTCTTTATGGTCAGTGGAAAGAAACAGACACTCTCAGAGCAATTTTTCTAACCCATTTTTGACACATATTTTAAAAAGGGATCAGTTGTCCTGTCCAAGAACTTTCAATTCTCATTATTGATTTTAGAAGATCTCTAGAAGTGTGTAATGAATAAACAATAGAACAAATTCAGGAAAAATGCTGATGACTGAAGTTTCTAGAAAAGTTATGATATAGAAAGTGTCAGAATTGAGAACTTTGGGAAATTTTCACTGGGACATATTTATCATTTGATATGTGGAAAATGAGCCTATATATATTTATAGGAGAGAATGGAACTTATCTGGGCCAAAATATAAATAAAAAGTTTGGTAAATTATGCATAAACTAATGCTACTTTCCTTTCACTTTATGATGATGGGTTATATTCAGTTCCTGTTAGAGTTGTTGTGATTTCCTTTTTTGATGGACATTCAATATGCTTAAATAATGCAAGTAACTCTTTGTGTCTGTGCTACAGCTCTCTCATTTGATTCTCATGCCTTGGCCCACCTAAACTGATTTCTAAACATGGAATAGGTATTGTAACTGTAGACACTTTGGTTCTAAAGAATAATTTATAAATTGAATAGTTGTGATGGCTGATTACCTGCATGATTCAAGACATAAATCCAATAAAAACAAAGCTGTTTCCAAAGCTGTGGATTTCTCACTAACATAGGTGGAACCAGGGGCTTGAGTCTACCATCATCAGCAGGACCAAGAATAGTTAAGAAGGTGGTGATTTGGGTATCTTGGCCAAGTGCCACCTGATTATGAGCCTCTGTTACACCCAAAGCTGCTCACCAGCAAGCAGCTGATGTTATTTTCAGCTGGAAAAATTGAATGAAGGAACGTTAGCAGACATTTGAGGGAATTAATCAGATCATTAAAATCTGGCATTAAATGGCATTGTACCATAACAATGAAAGTTTCCTTTCCAGAACGTGTTTGTAAAGACTTAAACATTTTTTAGTTTAATCACAGAATTGCAGAATCATTTAGGTTGGAAATGACCTCCAAGATCATTGAGTCCAGCCTGTGACCATCCCCACCTTGTCACAGAGCCAGGAGCACTGAGTGCCACCTCCAGTCATTCCTTGGACAGCTCCAGGGATAATGACTCCACCACATCCATGGGCAGCCTTTTGCAATCCCTAACAGCTCTTTCCATTAAAAATTTCTTCCTGATGTCCAACCTGAGCCTCCAGCTTGAGGCTGTTTCCTTTTCTCCTGTCTATTGTTCCTTGGAAGAAAAGTCCGACACCCACCTTGTTGCAGCTTCTTTTCATGACTCTGTTTAGCCTTCAAACATTACTGTGAACAAGCAAAATATTTTTATTTACTTCATTCATATTCAGAACAACATTCAGGAGACCAGTAGGCTAATTTATTTATTTTTCCCATGGTACTCATCCAATTAAAAGTGTATTTTTTTAAATTTTCTTTTTCCAGCACTGCTGTTTAAGTGAAAAGTTTTTAAACACTCCTGCAGATCTTAACTAATTTCAGCACATGGAAATGTGGGGACTAAAGAAAGTAAATTGAGTTTCTAGTCTTGGAAAAAATAAACACATGGCCTTATACAGTATATGTTTGTGGTCGAGAGAGCTTAAAAGACAGGAAAATAACTCTCTCTAGGATGGACACCTCATTAATGTTCCAAAACCAAGAATGTTTGGTCAGTCTTATTTGAATCAGAATTGGATTCTTACTCAAGAGTAATTGATAGAAAGAGTGATATTAAAAGCTTCTAAAAATGTTTACAGAAGTTTCATAAGACTTCAACAAATATATTTTCAGTCATCTTTTAAAGTAATTTTCATCTTGTTTCTTAACATTATTTGATGGTCTCAAAAGAAATTAGATCATATTTGGAGGACTAGAGACTAGCAAGCCTTGCTCTTGCTTGAAGCTGCCTGGTAACAGAGAGCAGAAGTTTATTATGTGATATTTTCATTAAAATAAATCTTTCTGTGAAAATTTAAAATCATCTTTAAGCTGTGTACTTATTTTATATTGGAATAAAGAAAGAGCACATGTAAAAAGGAGCACTGTGGGTGAGACATAGGTAGAAGCACAGAGAGATGAACAGAAGAGAGAGACACAGAAGCACAGAGAGATGAACTTCAATATTTAGACAATTTTTGAAAATGAGTTAAGATGTTTTTAACATCTTTTTAATCATCTCACTTGGAGTCTAATTTTCAGCCAAATCCTTCAAATCTGGATTTATATACATGAGAAGTCAAAGCAATGAAGATAAAGATGATCGTAAAAGTTACAAGCCTTTGTCATTTACCAGAACTTGATTACCTGAAGCTACAACTCATCAAAGACTTCTAAGCTGATGGAAGGTAGATTTAGGCTAGATGTTTTTCCCTGTGAGGGTGGTGAGGCCCTGGCACAGGGTGCCCAGAGAAGCTGCGGCTGCCCCTGGATCCCTGGAAGTGTCCAAGGCCAGGCTGGATGGGGCTTGGGGCCACCTGGGATGGTGGAAGTTGTCCCTGCCCATACAGGAGGTTGAAATGAGATTTAACGTCCCTTCCAAACCAAACAATTCTAAGATTTAGTGAAAAAAAAAAGCCAATAAAAATCAAAATAAACAACCAACCAAACAAAAAACAACAACAACAACAAAAAACCACAAAAATCCCCAACCAAACAAAAGCAATCAATTTGCAAAGATTTTGATCCATGTTTTCACCCATGTTTCATACCAGAGACTATCAAGTGGAGACAGAGAAGGAGCAAAGACAATGAGAGTTTTGACTGCTAGAGCTGTATTTCTACCAATAAACTAAACTTGACTTGCACCCCACGTAGTCACCATCAATTCTCATTTCAGTCACCGTGAAAAATGTTGTCAGGGAGTAATTTAGCCCAGGCCAGTGGTGCATCACTCTCTGGAGAAGCCTATCCCTTCCCATGGATTATGGAGGGAGCCCAGGACTACCTTGCATCTAAACTGGAGCTGCAGTCAAACTCCATGAATGAGGACCACAATGTGCCAGCAAGCTGCAGTCTTTGAGGGCTTAGTCCTGCCACTGTCATCAGAATCAATTATATTACTGAATAAATAAATTAAATGCTGTTTAACCCCAACAGAAAGATAGAAAAAGGTCCTTTGTGAGAAGGAGACTGGAATGAATGTTTTTTCCATAGGAAAATCATGGCTGGACTCCAAGCTGTTTTATAAGTCTGATTTGTGTTTCCTCACATGTTCTTCTGGTACATTCATCTGCTTATTTGTTTAACGAATGTGGTGCTGGTGAGAGATGCTGGATTGATGCCTTGGGGAGAACAAAGTCCTTTATTTGTCCCCAGGCATGCTAGAGCAGTGCTCCACACCCACATGGCTTCCCTCTGACCTGAAAGGACCACCTTTAAGGGGCAAAAAGTAGTTTAGTTTCCCGGGCCTTTTGAAACTTGCCCTTTCCTCTGGATCTACCAGCAAGGGATGTAGGGTCATTGGAGCTTATTTTTACAGACAAGGGCACACTGTCAAGGGTTTCGGTTCACATCCAAAGCTTGCTCGTAAATTTTGTTGGCCTTGAAACCTCAAATAGCAGGATTTAAATTTTTTTTTTAAAGGCAGCTGCTGGCTAGGCTGGCAGTACTTTTTTATCAGTCTTCTCTGATCCTATTTCAATTCAGGAAATTATAAACGTCATGAAAATAATAATAATAATGATAATAATAATGATAATAATAAAGAATTTATGGCAAGAATGTTAAAACTCACTCCACAGTTGTCTAGACCTCATTTCCTCATACAAACTTCAGTAAAAAGAAAATATTTTATGCCACACTTTGCTCTTAGCCAGGCTCCTTCTTCTTTATCTCTCGGCACAGTTCATTGTCTTGAAGGTTATTTGCTAAAGTTAGCACACACCTCTGGCTGTTCTCCTTCACTTGTGACATTGAAGACCTCATGTAATATTTCAGACCATCAACAAATCATTTTTCAGGCAAATATTTACAATTGACAACACCCCAATGCTCCCTTGAAAAAGCTTCTGCAGGAGAGAGGGAGGAGGAAGGAGAAAGAGAACAAAAGAAAGAGAGAAAGGTGGATAAACTTCCTAAACCATCTTTGACAGATTTTAGGAAAATATTTTTTTTAATTTTCTTTATCATTGGCTAAAGATTGTTGAAGCATGGAATTCTGTCTTTGACAAATTTTTGGAAAACATTATATTTTTAAATTTTCTTTATCATTGGCTAAAGATTGTTGAAACATGGGATGCTGTCAGTCTGAAGTGCCTGTGGGTGAAATCTTTTCTGAACATGGGTTCCAGGCTCTGCTTTGTAATTTGGTTCTATAAAGGGTTTTTATCTTGAGATTTGGAGAGTCCCCATTTCATCCAAAGGAAAAATTCCCAACAGAGGGAAGCAGGAACAGAGTCCTAAAAATTTTCTTTCTTGAGTGAAAACCACCTAGGCTCCACCAATGTGGATTCCCCTCCTCTGGCATCTCTTCTTCAAAGGAGGGGAGGCTGCTTTGAAAACAATATCCCGAATCTCCTGCTGGGTATGAGATAAACACACTCACTATGGGTCTTTTTCAGTACCTTGGGTTGCTGAGGAACTCCTGATTATAAGCATGTGCTGGTTCCTACTCTCTCTGTATGAACAGGTCTGAGGGCTTGGAAATCCAGAGCTCCATGGGTGAATCTGTTCCAAGTGGTATCTACAAAATCTCATTATAAAACTGCAAAATCAGAGCTGCTGTGCCTTCCCCTCTTAATGTACTTCTTTACTGAATGTGTCAGGAAACATCTTCCATTTTAATATTTGATAAATAAAAAGAGATAGGAGTGCTGCAAAATACTTGATACCACTCATTAACAAATCTAGGGCATCCTCCTCAAATTATCACCCTGTACCCTCCCATCATCTTTTCTCTTTCCACCTCACCCCCAAAAAACGATCAGGAAATTTTCCACAGGAAATTGCTGTTATTTCTGTTATCATTATTGTTATTTCTTCCCCCTCCCTCCTTCCAATCAAGAGTGAAAACCCAAAGGATGGCAAAGACTGATTTCCCAGGAAATCCAGCATTTTGGGTGTCCTGCCATTGATGCTGCATTCTTAATACCAACCCATCCAAATGTGTTATCATTAAAACTTCATGGCCACCATTTTATTTATTTATTTATTAGCAGCACCAGCACCCCCTCTGCTCAGCAGAGCTTCCTGCCTTTCCGATTTCAGCAGCGCCTGACCCCATTTCAGTCAATTTTCCATATCCTGCCTGTCTCGTATCCGCCGAGGGAACACACTGATGCTGTGTTTATGTTAATTTTATGCTCTCTGAGTTGTGTCTGTTATTCAAAGCAGTTGAAGCAGTTATTGCCAGTAATCTTATTTCTGCACGAGCCCCGGGGGCAGAGCAAGCCTCGGAGCCGGTCCTGCAGACCGTGTCAGAGCCATCACAGCCTGCTGGTAAATGGCAGCTCTTTCCTGCAGAATCTGATATCAGTTACTCGGCAAACACAGTAATAAAATGAAACAAATCAGATTTTCAAGTAAATAAACCAGACTTCAATTGCAGCAACAATGGTCAGGACAACAGGATTTTAATAAGTGATGCTATACAGGGGAAAATATCAGAGTGCTGCAGCCCTTCTTCTTCCTGCAATCCCCCTGATCCAGCCCAAAATTATCTGGCTGAACCTTTGCAGAATGAAAGCAAACAAAAAAGAATACTACCAGGGTGGAGCCTGCTTTCCCCACTGGTTAAAGGGGAACTCACTGATGGCATGTGTGGAAATTCCCCTGCCAAGGTGCTCTGAGCTGTCGTGTTGGGCAACAGAAGCAGAACATGAATTTTTATTCCTGATTTTCTGCTCCATAATATCCATGGGTTGTTGCACAAGACCAAGGGAAAGGTGTTGACCTTTTGTTTGGAAAAGCCAAGAGTAATTCATGGTTTTGCCACCATTTTATTGGGCATGAGTAGTTTAAGGATGCGTTTTGCAGGGTCTATCACATTTTCAATAAGGCTTTACAACAAACAAACTCACCCCCTTCCTTGGTGCCTTCCTATAAGACAGACAGCTAGCAGATAGAAAAGGTGTTTTATTCTAAAACAGCAGTTTGACAAAAACTTGAAATTCTGCATTTTCAGATAGCCTTGCCTTGGAAAGTATTTAAAATTTTGTCAGGAAGCCAATAGCTGGGGAAAAAAATTGAATTCTGGCCAATATTCAGTTGCCAAAAATGGAAGCCATTTTTCTCATAAGAACATTTCCTATAGAAAACGCCAATTTAAGAAGCATTTTTCAACAAGAAGACATTTCAAATGGAACATTTTCATGTTTTTCTACTGCCATCAACAGCACTCAGCTTTTATTGTGCAGCTTAAGGCCATGTTTGCAGCATACTGTGCTCTTAAGAAACTTGCCCAGTTTCATTGAGTCCTCTATAACAGCAGGAGCTCTCATATATAAATTTATATATACATATATACATAAATGAAACACAAAATTCTGGATTTAATGTCTCCATGCTGTAGTTTCTCATCTGTCAAAACTGATTATTAATACTTCTATTTCAATACTCAAATAATATTTCAACTTTTTCTGGAAGTGTCTGTCTTCTCTTCTCTACGTTACCTGAATAGCAGAAGTTTTAATCTGATATCACTTTCTCCTCATATTTTGTAAATCTGATGTAAGCTTTTGGAACTTTACTTTTTTCTTTGAAATCACACAAAACAGAAGGAAACATTCAGATCATCCCCACCCTCCTCCTGGAGTAATCCTGCTGATATGCCTGATGGTAAATTAAATATTCCCTGACTGATCACTATCCCTAAAGTGAATTCATGATGTTTAGCCACATCCATTAAAAAAGATCTTTGTCCCCCCTTTGTGGACCCTCACAAAATGCATGTTTAAAAATTTTCCTGGTCCAGGAACTGTGATCTTTAAAAGTCAGGGAAACTTTCTCTAACTATTTAATTTCATAGAACACACATAGCCCATGCTTTTTGCTCTTCCCCAGTCCATAATTTTTGAGGGTAATATTTTTGTCTTCAGCCATGTTTGGATCAATTTCTTATGGAGGTAATAGGCTTTGCACATCCAAAGAAGAACAATGGAGCTGGGGAAGGGGCTGGAGCACCAGGAGGGGATGAGGGAGCTGGGAAAGGGGCTCAGCCTGGAGAAAAGAAAACTCAGGGGGGACCTTGTGGCTCTGCACAACTCCCTGACAGGAGTGGACAGCCAGGGGGGTCAGGCTCTGCTCACAGGGAACAGGGACAGGACAAGAGGAAATGGCCTCAAGTTGTCTCAGGGGAGATTTAGATTTGATTTGGGGGAAAAAAATAAATATATATATATGTTTTCTATGTATGCCTGCATAAATCTGGACTAAAATTAATTTGATAGTCTTCATCAACGTTATTTCTTCTAAAGAAAATAAAACTCATCATGACATTGATAAGAGCAGAATTGGGCCACTTAAACTTTCTACATCAATCTTTGACATCATTCTTAAAGGAGGTGATGTCTGAAAACAAGCAAATACATCTGTGTTCCTGCCTCCCATATTACTTTTTTGGCGATTCATATAATTTATAATGAAATTTAGAAAAAAAATTCCTTCTGAATCTTCTTGTAATTTTTCCATTAATAACATTTGCATGTGTAAAAAAATATAAATACAAATACAGCTTTGAAAACATTTTCAAATATCTATTGGCAGGAAATTACTTTTTAATATTAATAGAAAATTGCTAGATTTATGGTCTCAAAAAAACCCCTGAGCTTTTTGTTTCTTTACATATTTGTTTTGATTCTTTGGAAGCATTTTAGGCTAGGAAAATGGGTATTTATTTTGTGTCCTTCTTCTCACAATTCAAGTTAAGGTGTCCTGCTGTGCAATACTGAGGATGGTGGTCACTGCTTACCTGACAGGCAGTGGCAGTTTGGACACTTGGCACCTAAACTAAAGGACAGATCTTCAAAATTCAAAGAATCCTGGGTTGTTTTGGGTTAGAAGGGACCTTAAAGGGCATCAAGTTCCAACCCAAGTGCCAAGGGTAAGGTCATTTTCCACTAGATCCTCATAGCATGGAAAGTTGCTCCAAGAAGTGGGATAGAGGATCCCAATCAACTTAACTGAGCTGAAGCCAACAGCTGTCAGGAGAGTCTTAAACCACCAGGCTATTCAGGATTTATCTTTTCTTGTTGAGACAATGTTTGGCTTTTTGACTAATGAAGCTTCACCAGAACAGAAACTTTTCTGGAACAGAAAAGGAAGGGCCAATTTGTATGTACAGGTTTGACATCCCTAAATTCCTTCTGTAGCTAAGGGAAAGAAACCAAGGTGCCAATTGATCTCCATTGTAAAATATGTGTCTAATCTTGGTGGAATTAGCAAACCCTTGCAGATGTTCTCTACAGCATCCTCATGCTTCAACCCCTACTTGGGATCTGAGAGAATGGAGTCACTCGTGTGCCTGACACTGGTACTAATCCAGATCTCCTTTTTCCTTCTGAGACAAAAAGTGAATCTCATAATTTCAAAGATAAATAGGCTAATTTTCCTATTACTTCTCAGTTACTTGTTGCATCAAAGATATCACCTTGTTTTAAACAGATGGTTTAAATTGCATATATTTTCCTTTTTCTCAGTAAGGTTCTTTTATTATATTATGAATTTCCATGGCAGAAAGGAAGTTTTTGAGTAATAGAATCACAGAATATCCTGAGTTGGAAGGGACCCACAAGGGTCATCAGGTCCAGCTCCTGGCCCTGCACAGTCACCCCAACAATATCACCCTGTGTCTGAGAGCATTGCCCATATGACAGGCCAGCCAGCTTCACTGTTTTCAAAAATTAGCCTCTTCAGAGCATTGTTTCCTTGTCCCAAAGACATTTAGGGCAGTTGTCTTCCAAGAACTTTCTCTTCTGTCCATTGTGGATGTCCCATTATACCTTAAGTTTTCACAATTGGAATAAACAGGTGAATTGCACCACCAATGTAACCATCGTCAGAGTCAAACAAAGGGGAAAAAATTCCCAATCCTGAAATTTTAACTCATCTTTTCATATGGAATCTGGATTAACATTCCTGGCTTACTCCAAAGAACCTCAATTATTTCAATTGCACAGACATCAGCGAGAGTACTGTTTATTTCCTTATGAATGAAATCAGACCAGGGCTTGGAAGAACCTGCTCTAGTGGAAAATGTCTGTGCCCAAGGCAGGGAACTGGAACTAGAAGGTCTGTAAAGTCCCTTCCAACCCAAACCATTCTATGTTTGCATGGTTCTAACATGGGAGCTTTAAAAATCAGGCGTTCACCTTTAGGTCCAAATAGCTACATGTCCTTCTCAGAAACAAGAAAATGGAAAATGAAAAAGATAAAACACCCTGCTAATGTTAAAAATGATAATAACTTAAGAAGAGACAGAGATTTTATCTTTTATTGAATCCCATAAAAATACATCATTTTGCTCACTTTCTTCCTCTCCAAAGGGTTTGTTATTTGCCATGGACTGAACATTACTAGACAGAGGATTATTAAATATTGTTTCCTTCCTGTTTCTTCTTAATTTGGCTGGAGGTGCAGAGATCCAAGTGAATTGGAGCATTAAATTCCTAAAAAGAAAGCACACCCTTATTTCCCTCTGATGAGGCAGAGGACACACATGTGCACACACAAATACACACATGCACATGTGCACACAGACGCACTATTTTAACTCCCAAATATTGTGCTGAAACCTTTCTCCCTCACATATAGGCTTGAGAAGAATTTAGTGCTAAATAAATGCTGCCTCAAACCAGGCAAGATAAAACATAAATCATTGCATTAAAAACCTCTAACAAGTCTATCTGCTTTTTGAAATGACTGGGAGATGAAAGAGAGGAGTCTCATTTAAGAAGGCCCAGCGGAACAGTTCTGCATTTATATAGCTGTTATCAAAAGCAATTCATTTGGAGATCAAATAGACTGACAGATAGGACAAGCAGGGGATCACTACTGCCTTCAGGCAGCCAAAAGCAAGGATGGTTTCCCAGTACCATCACTAATATTGGGTCTAGTCAATGCTCATGTCTATTATGGCTCGCAGTAACAGCCAGCTGAATGTTAATATTCACTCCTTACACTCCAGTTCGGTGCTGATTTGTAGCTGAGGGAGTAAATAGCCTACACCCCTTTCTCTGAGGTTTTTTTCCTTCTCTTTCTCTGGTAGGAGTAGCTCCTTTTGTAATCATTTTGTGTGTGCTGCAGATTTAGTTCTTACAAAGGCATGGCCATTGAAAATTAAAAAAACAAGATGATGGACTTTGCAGTGTCCCACTAACAGTGTGCTGTGCATGGACAGCACCTCTCTTCCTTGTGTGCTGGAGTCTTTCTGCTGTTTATTGGCAAAAAAATCCCAATTCTGTTGTCTCCTTTCAAAAGGACAAGAAAAGCACAGCATCAGCCCAAGGCTGGCTGCAGTTCCTCCAGTGCAGCAATTCAGCACATCATAAGGAAAACCTATAATTTCCTCCCCAAAATCACCATCCTTACCAGTGGGGTAGGCATGAAGACATTTTGATTTTAGCCTTCTAAAATATATTTACAATGCTAAATAAGTGAGGGTGAAGGAGTTTTACGTTTGCTACCTGGTTTTTATCTGGTTTTACCTGATTTTTACCTTTTAAGTTCTTTACCTGGTTTTAAGCTCAGGTAGCTCAGAAATGGTTTGTGGTTACACAGTTTAGCATAATTTTTTTTTTTTGTCTAGTGTAAGGTGTCTCCATCCATGGCAGGGGGTGGAATCAGATGAGCTTTAAGGTCCTTTCCAACCCAAATCATCCTATGATTCTATGAAATCTCCTTGAAATGAAACTGTCTCATCCACAGTGCATCACAGTTACAGCTTCTGAGGATCCCGAGAGATGCCTCCATGGCCCTGGAACATGAATATTATTTTCTGTTGGGTCTGTTGGTTTTTTTTAAAGGGTGGTCTGCCTTATGGCCACAGCGATGTTTTTAATTGCCTCATGCTGAGAATACGTGCTGCATGCCTTGGGGTGTAGTGGGAAAGGAATTTAGGATTCTGCAAAGTATAAATGGCCGAGGATACTGATAACAGATTCTTCCCAAAAAAATGTGGCCATCATTACACTCTAGCCTTTTATGACAGAGCTGGACAAGGGATTTGGGAACCACACAGAGAGTAAGATGCAATTGCCTTGGAAAGTGAGATTTCAGCTTTCTGACTGTGCAAAATAACAAGCCAGAATCAGCACAAATGCATAAAAATAATAATTTGGAACGTGGCATGATAATGAATAGAGCATGTGAGGATGATGATTTCCAACTTCTTTGCTATGTCTTATGATTAATCTTTTATTATTATTTTCTCCTTTTCATTTATTTTACATTGTAAGATGCAGCCATCACTCTATGGGAAGCACTGGAGACTTGTCCAAGTTGTAATTCAATGTGTTCTACAGGAGGAAAAAGCAAACAGGCAAGCTGGATAATTTTTCCAGGATAAAAGAGAGCTGGGAGTTGTGGAAGGAGAAGGAGACTAATGAATTAAGAACAAGAGAAAAAGGTGGGGAGGAAAATATGTGAAATGGAGTACAATAGGTAAGGTAGAAGATAATACACTAATTCAGGTTTTAGGGCTTAATATTAAACAATATATACAGGCACTGAACAATCTTTAAAAATTAGCTTTTAAGTCCTCCAAAACGTCCTGCTTCCAGGTCACAGTTCCCTACAAATTGAATAGACTAATGTGTCCTGGAAAGGGATGTACAGAGGGGGAAGAGGGAGCACAGTTGAAGAGGAAAGGCCATTCACTGTCTCTCAGTAAAAGGACTATGAATAAAATAAATAGCTCAAGAGACAGCTTTGAAACATTCAAAAGCACTGTTTTATCAAAGGACACTTCAGCAAACTAATGCATCCTTTGCTGTATGATATCAAGAAGACACTCAAAACTTGTATGGGTTATAAAAAAACAGCAGGATAAATAAATGGCGAGAAATCATCAAGGAATGTTAAATAGAAATGAGCTTCTTCTGCGCTGCAAGTCATAGGAGAATAGGAGAATACACCAGGGACACACCAGCCTTTACTGTCCTGCTTGGTTTATTATTCGCTTGGCACTCTGGACACTTTTAGTCACTAGGCTAAGTGGATTTTTGATGTGGACTAGCCAAGTTTTTCTTATGTCTCCATCACAAGACATCTCTTTCCTGCTCTCTGCTGGGTCTTGCTCTTTGTTCCACAGCCCAACTGCCCTGCAGATTGTTTTCCTGCAGAGCTCTTGATCTGCTGACCTGAGAGCCTATTCATAGGTTAGAAAAAATCAAAACCAACACCATCAACAAAACAAAGTCGTGGTCCCTCTAGTGCAGCCAGCTCCATGGTGAGGAAATCCAGCACAGCACTTGGATGCCAAACAAGATGGGATGAAACACTAATTATGGTAAAACTTTGCAAAAAAGGCTATCTGCCCCCGTGAGAGCCCAAGCCTCCAAGCTAGTCTCTCGTGGAACAAAAGTAAGTTGTCAGATTTGAATAATTTCCCTGCATGTAGATAAATCCTCACATTTCTGTGTCCCTCCCCCCTCCGCCTTCCTCGTCCCCCCTCTCTTCAGTTTTGCAAACAAGGAAAGAAACACTAGGAGCTATTTCACTGGATAACCATGCAAATGAAACAGGAGATTTAAATGTTTTAGCAAGGAGATCAGAGACACAGTTGGAAACAGCTGTGAGGGGCATTGGGATGATTATAAGGGAATAGGATGGGTGCATTATTTGGCTTGGTGACTTCATTAGTGATATTTGGCATCAGATGCTTGGTCAGTGTGAATCCAGAGAGCTCCTCTGTGCCTGCTTAACCCCTCTGAGGATTCACTTATTTGTCCTGAATATGGATTTCTACATTTTTCTATTTTATTTTTTCTCCACTGTGCTGGTCTCCAGGCAGTGTTTTGAGAATAGGAATTCAAGCCATGAGGAGATGGAACAAAACTCAGGGTTTATCTGTTGCCTTGAAGATTCTGAGGATTTATTAGAGACAAAACCTTGGGGTTTGCTTCAACTTGCCCACCAGTACATGAAATGTGGGGATACAGCATCTTTACACAGACTAACACCCTAAATTCCCATTCTCTTGTCATTCAAATTTATAGCTAATAATGTATCAGGTGTGTCTTTTTGACTTCACAGCAATACCTGTGCAATATTCAATGGGAATTGTCACTTATAAATTTCATGGTCTCTTTTAAATATTTCCTGAAATAAAATAAAAGTGTGCTAGGAGTTTTTCTTTGGTTTTAGCTATTTTTCCAGAGATATGGAAGTGTTGTTGTTCTCCAGAAGCTCAAGACCCACCTGTAGATTTATTCTTTTTCAAATGGAAGAATCTACAGCAAAAAGTAGAACTATGGTTCATTCTAAAAAAACACTCAGTGTTTTGGGGTTTTTTTTTTCCCTTTTTGTGGAAGATGGGGAGAAATAAGCAATTATTTTGGACATCCAGCTTGACAATATATCTCCAAAAATGCAGCCATTTCTGCCCACGAATATAAATAAATAAAAAAAAAATGTGGTCCTTTTGAAAATGGTTTAATTTTGGGCTTGGCAGTGCTGGATTAACAGCTGGACTTGATTTCAGGGGGCATTTCCAGCCTGAATGATTCTATGACCTACATGGAACAGGAAAGGAAGACAGACAAAACACTTCTTTCCATGCACCCAGTGGACACACAAAGTTCAGATGAAGAAATCAAAGCAATTACACCTGCATTCAGCAGGCACAATATGAGTGGAAATACTCCTGTCAGAAACAGCAAACTTCTTTTTCATAAAAGGATATTTCTACCTTTCTTTCCCAGTCAAACCAAGAGTGCATGTCTCAGGCATCTAGAGCAAGAAGAATTTTTGTCAGGAAAACAGACAATTTTGGTCGATGTTCCTTAAAAATGTATCAGTTTCCAGAGGATCATTAAAAGCTTAAGGCACTGCATTTTCCAAAGATAATTTTAAAACAAATGTGCTTGAGGAAGAAAACCTAAAACTTGGTTAAATATTTAATTTTTAATTTTTAATTTTAAAAAATAGGTCAAAATATTTGTCATACTATAGGGATCATTTCATCATCATTTAGAGATCTAACATGAGATGTCAGTAACTTCTATCATAATTCTGCTTGTCAGGGAAATGTCAGAAAGGAAAAATCTTACTTGCAACTCCAAGTGCCACATTTTCACAAATTTTAAATCTCTTCAAGGATGGGTACTCCACCACTGCCCTGGGCAGCAGTGCCTGGGCTGGATAAGTGTTTTGGTGAAGAAATTTTTCCTACATGCAATGCAAATCTCTCCTGGTGAAACTTGAGGCTATTTCCTCTTCTCATGTCACTCAAAGTGATTGACCCCCACCTATCTCCAACCCCCTTTCACAATCCCAGTTCCTCCTGCCTTTCCTCATAAAACTTGTTCTCCAGACCCTTCACCTGCTGTAGAGACAAATATATCACACTCAACGCCTTTCTTCTACAGAGAAATTTAAATTTGGGTGCTAAGCAGAAGTCTGAAATGCTGATTATTGCTCTCACCCCACAACTGTGGGTTTTTTCTGCCCTTCTTGCCTGTGCCTATGGGCAAACAGATGCATTTCAGCTCTACTTGCACTGCTCACACCAAACCACGGGGCTGATTTAATTTATATCTGTAAGATAACGTGAACATTATGGTTTGGAAAACACATTTAAGTTGCATTTTCAGTGCTGAAAGACTGCACAGGCCAGCATTAAAGGTGTTTTGACCTAAGCAGAGCTTAGTCCAAGCAGGCAAGGTGTGAATGGGGCAAGTCCTGAAGCTTTCAAAGGTGCCAGGTCATGGAGATGCAAGCTCAGGAAGCAGCACTGAGAGATCTGTATAATTATACATCAAATTTCACAGCCCTTTGAAGAGCAGGAATAGGCACAACATGTATAAAACATGCAATGCTCATGGCCGTGGATCTGCTGGAAGGTCTTGCTAGGGACCGTTGTTAGCCCAAAATAAATCCACTTTCGCCACTGCAAGGTACAGGAGAGTTTTTCACGAGGTGTAAAAGAGGCAGAATTTTATCTCTGTGAGTGCCTTGATCAGTGACCTCACCAGCAGCAGTAGTGAGTCCTTGTAATGCACCATTGTGTGCAAAGAAAGGGTCCACGTTCTCAGCCCTGAGTGCTTTCGTTTCACAAAACCCTGCTCACAACATAACTGCAGGCTGGAGCCATGAATTCATTTTCTCTTATTTGCATGAATTTTCCACAGAGTCCTTCAGAAGGTATCGTACTCAGCACTTCCCAGAGGAAATTATGTGTATGAAATTCATGAGAAATCCCTCTTTCTCTAGAGTATTAGTAGACATCTCTCTATTATGCAACCCAGGAATATTATAAACCAATAAATAAACCTTGAGATTAAGGATATTTGCCTCACCAAAGCAAACATCCTGAGAGGTGTGAGGAGAATATGTACAGTGGTTTTAAAGGATAGTCTTGTTGGTTTGGGATTTTTTTTTTATTTCTGAAATATCTATGGTGATTAAGATCAGAGCAGTACTGGCTTAGCCTCAGCAGCAATCTTAGCAGAGGAATATGATTCTAATCTGTAATCATCCTTGTAACACGCCTCTTATTAAGCAATATTAATGAGCTTATATGTGTCATGTCTTGGTAGAGCAGAGGAGAAATTTGGTGGCTTAGTGCAAGTGATCCTTTCCATTTTTTGTCCATTTGTACAGAGTAGAACTGGAGCTCATCTGAAAAGCAAGTTTACACCTGGACTCAAGGTTTTCAATCTGGCCTTTAAAATGATCCATACAGAACATACTATCCTCACAAGCTTTGCAAGAGTTAAAAGTTATTTGAAGCAGAATTTTTGGAGTTATTAAACTGTACTCTATGATTTAATGATTTTGTGGCTTTGAAAGAGAGTTTGTATGAATAGAAGCAGTAAATTAACCACATTTACCTTTTAGACCCTGTAAACTACGTGTCTGAACCTCATAGACTTGGATGGACTTTGGGTACTGCTGCACCCATTATTTTTCACTGGAAACTTCTCTCACATTGAGGGGAATGCTTGTAGGAGCAGATCCTGAGATTCATTAGAAAAACAAGGCTTACGTTCCTGACCATGGAGTCAGAGCTTTCAAAAATTACTTTTCCCCATCTTTGCACCATGGCACAACCCAGCAGGAAAGACTGAATTGTATGGGAATTTTATTGATATTGGAGGGTTGAAACACTCTGAATGAATAAAGAGGATGGAGGTGTCAGAGGTGTTCCCTGCTGTCCTGCTTCCTTTCCTGAGCTCTCTCCTGTCTTCCCCTTGCTGTCACAGGATGTGGCATTGCCACCTGTAACAACTGTCCCAGGATGAGGGGCGAGCTTGTACACATTCTCTCTTTCTGCTTTCTAAGTCCCGCACCATTCATGTTTTGATTTTCAGCTGGTTTAAAATTCCTTTTTTTTCTGCCAAGCAAAGTGTTTTCCTCATCTGTATTTCTTCTGTGAACCCTATACAAAATTCTAAACAATTTCTGCCACTGCAGACACCTAAACCAAAAGCAGTGACATTTCTAGAATAAAAGCAACCTCTTTTAATTTAAAGTCTTTCTGTCTGTGGAGCAGAATAACATTAGCTCCTTTGTAAGATCTTTATCTTGACAAAAATAGTTGTTAGTGATTATCTACAATGATGAGAAGCTGTTCTCAGTCACCAGCTGTCAGGACAGAAACTCTGCCTAGTAAATGCAGGCATATCCTTAAATATAATTTTATAATTTTTCTAACAAAATGTACCACATTTCATAGAATCCTGGAATGTTTGGGGTTGGAAGGGACTTTAGGGATCCCATTCCAGCTCCCTGCCATGTGCAGGGACATCTTTCACTAGACCAGGCTGTTCCAAGCCCTGTCCAACCTGGTCTTGAACAATTCCAGGGATGGGATACCCACACATGGCTGATCCTCTGGTCACACAACATAAGCAATCTGTCCTCTAACATTATTTATCATTCTCTGAGAGATGGAAAATCCATCACCAATTGTATAAACGGCAACTTTTAGTTAAATTTTTTTTATTTATAGATAACTGATCCCTCTGTGACCAGACTACAAACAGACCTGCTCAGCAGTGACTTCTGTAAACACATTTTGATCCTCTCAGCCTATTTTTAATCCACTTAAGGTGCATCATGTTAATTTTGTGCTTTTTTTCCCTAGTTCTGTAATCAAGAGGTCATAGTGTTGCAAGTCAAATTCCTCACAGATGCCTATTGCTTGAATACTGCTGTCTTTATCAACTGAACTTGTAATCTCATCAGAAAAAGAGCTCTCAATTTAGTTTGGCAGGACCTATTTTCCATAAGCCTGTGTTGACTGGCATTCCCTATATGTCCCTTCTTTATTTCTGAGGATAGGGGACTCCAGGGTATGAGGGAAGAGGCTTTACCACAGCACACACATCCACAGCTTCAAATTCAAGCACCAATTGTCAGCTTGTCTCCTGGAGACTCTGGCAGCCCGAAATGGCCCTGGAGTTATTTTATGCTTTGCTCTCTCCAAATCAAGACTGTCCTGTCTGGAAATCCAAGGAGGCCTTTCTCAGTCTCTATATAAATAATTCTTTCATACAGCCAACGTTATTAGTCATAGTGTGCAATGGGTTCTGTATGAGAATGGTGAGGAAGCCCAGTGGCAGTGTGAAATGAGTGATCTCCGTGTGGATGGAGCCGCAGCCGAGCCCCAAAGCCGCCTCCCTGCAGGCAGGAGAATTTAACTCCGTGAGGCGGAGGAGGGATTGTGATAGTGGGGAACTGACAATTTGTGTGACATGACAGCTCCTCTGCACTGACTGCACTTCTCCTTTCCTTTTTTCATTCCCTTTAACCCTCAACATCTCACAAATGAAGCTAATTTAGGTGCTCCTATTATTTCTATTTCTATTTCTGCTTTTATTTCTATTATCAGTTTTCTTATAAATCTATTTCTATCTCTATATCTATCCCTATTACTATCACTATTACCATCTTTCTCTGATGCTATCACTACTATTATTTCTATTTCCATTATTATTTCTATTTCTTTCTTTTTCCATTTCTATTTCTATTTCTGCTTTTTACTTCTATTTCTTTTTCTAAATCTATTTCTACTCTATATCTATCCTTATTACTACCACTATTACTATAATTTCTCCAACATATCACTACTATTTCAATTTCTATTTCTATTTCTATTTCTGTTTCTATTTCTATTTCTATTTCTATTTCTATTTCTATTTCTATTTCTATTCCTATTCCTATTCTTATTTAATTTCTATTTTTTATTTCTATTTTTTATTTCTATTTCTTATTTCTGTTTCTTATTTCTATTTCTACTTTTTACTTCTATCTGTTTTTCTAAATCTATCTCTATATCTATCCCTATTACTATCACTATTATTATCATTTTCTCCCCCATATCACTATTATTTCTATTTCTACTTCTATTTCTTTTTCTATTTCTATATTTCTATTTATATTTCATTTGTATTTCTTATTTCTATTTCTTATTTGTATTTCTACTTTTTACTTCGATTTCTTTTTCTAAATCTATCTCTATCCCTATTACTTCCACTATTACTATCATTTTCTCCAAAATATCACTATTATTTCTATTTCTATTTCTATTTCTATTTCTATTTCTATTTCTATTTCTATTTCTATTTCTATTTCAATTTCTTATTTCTATTTCTACTTTTACTATTTCTAAATCTAATTCTGTTCCTATCTCTATTATTATCACTATTACTACTACCACTGTTACCTTTTTGTTCAAGGATGGTTTCAATGGCAACTGGGAAGCCAGGACGGAGCTGCACTTTTGGAAAATAATTAATTAGAAAGAGCCTCAGTGCAGCCTGGAGCCTGAGTGGGCAGAGTGGGCTGAGGGAGGGGGCAAGGCTGCATTAGCATTCTCATTTTGCACGTGAGGAGCTGAGGGGCAGAGACATTAAATGAGTGGCCTAAGGTCAGAGAGGGGAATTGGTGGCAGGATGCAGACTTGAACTGAGGACAGCTGATATCCAGCCTAATTCATAAGCTGCAAGTCTTGCCCTGCATCACTTTTTCAGTGTTGCTTGTCTTCATTTTCCTCTCTGAAACAGGCTTAGATAACCAAAATGCTGTAGTGAATCTGTCTCAGGACAGATAGCCAAAGGAAATGGCTGGGTTTTTTCTGATTTCTTTTCTATTTGCTCCTAATGCAAGCTTGAGTGAGTTAACTCTTCCCTACTTCGTGTCATCTATCCCTGATTCATGAACAACAGTATGGCTTTCCTTTCTAAAGATGCTGGTAAAGGCATGAGTCTACTATTTCTCTGGGAAGGGAGAATTTGAATGTAAAATAGAATAACAGAGATGTCAAAATTTTTAAATAAAAATATTTAAAACAATTGTTTTTAAGTAATTCAGATTTGTTTAGATTTTTTTTTCCAGATTTTTGGGGACTATATATACCGTCAGCCTCCTTGAAATGAGGTGCTGTAGGCATTTTTTGGAGGATCTGCAAGATGGTGATCTGACTGACCTGGTTGGCTCCTGGGTCTATGAGAAGGCTGAAGCCCTGAATTCCTGTAAACTCTTAGGACTGCTTTAGGTGGGAAAACCAGGCAATTCCAGGACCCCCACCTCCAAGATAACCTGGTACTGGATGAGATCCCTCTAATAGAGGCAATGGAAGAGCAGACAACAGCTTTCAGTGGGTAAAATGCCCACAGGACCTCTACTTTTGCAGCACTCCTGCACTTTTTCCATCAGAAAATAACTCATGCTGAGTTTCAGACTGATCAGCGAAAGACTCCAGTGGAACTAAGAGCTGAGCTGGGTTAAGATGAAAATGAGTGCTGGACAAGGCTGGAAGTCAACCATGTCATTTAAGTTATTGCAGAGAAACAGGCACAGGGTGATTCAGCCTGAATGCATGAAAAATGAAGAGCAGCACCCTCCTGGATCCACATCTGATATTACCCACAAACAAGAGAGAGTTAAGTCAGTCTAGACACATAACTTTTAGTATTTAGGGGTAAGGAGCATAGATGAAGGGTAGGTGGGTTAGTAATCAGTAGCTTCAATAATAATATTCACAGAATCAAGGAGTCATGGAATGGATTGGGTTGGAAGGAACCCTAAAGCTCATCTCATGCCATGGGCAGGGACACCTTCCACTAGATGAGCTTGTTCAAAACCGTGTCCAACTTGGCCTTTAACACTTCCAGGGATGGGGAGTCCACAACCTCTCTGGACACATTCTCCAGTACCACTTCTTGGGAGTAAAGAAAAATTAGAGTTGTGTGCAGGGTTTATCTCCTGTATATATTGTCTCCATCCCAATGTCAAACTCTGCAGAAATAAATAGCCATCAATATCTTCACCATTATCAAAGGAAACCAATTATTTTATGCTCTGCCTGTGAATGCCAAGACCCAAATCAGCCATGATTTTGCTCATCAGAAGTTTCCTTTGCTGACAGTTTTGCTTCTCACAGTGGTGCAAAAGCCTCATCTTCAAAGAAATAGAGGTACTAAGACCCACAGCAATGAAATTGTGACGCTGCTCACTTGGGAATAGTGTTTCAGTCACCAGGACATCATATAGTCTATATAATCTACCATGCAATTGTACATTAAACAAGTGGATACTGAATCATCTCTGGACTAGAAAGCTCCTAAGCCTAGTGGTGGACATGAAGATAAAAAGTCCCACTGGGCAAGCCTTATAAGGGAGTTGTAATTTTTCTTTCAGCTAATCACCATTTGTGTGTCTGAAAACAGAAGAAAGCACAAGGCAGAACAGAACAAAACACAGTATCCCTCTCCCTGCAATGCACAGCTTTTCTCTGGGATTAAAATAGGGTTTGCATTTTAAATTTTCATTTACTAAACAGAAAAATATTTTACTAGGATGGAATGGTATTAAGGAGAAATGATTCTTTGTGTGCCCTCAGGCCTGGTGAAGACAGGATTTGATTTGCTGTGTTAGGCTGGAATCTGGATTGATACACAGAGATGAGAAGGTGTTTAATAAAATTTACATTTCATTTTCTCACTTGACACCAGTCTCCTGTCACTCACCAAATGAAGGGAATACGACAAATAACTTTTGTCAGCACCTAGACACGGAGAGACAGTCAGGGGAGGGAGAGAAAGGGTGGGATATTTTTAACATCACTCTCTTTGATGGCTGCAAGACTTGGCACCAGCTTCATCTTTAATGTACTTTGGAACAGAGAGGTGCATCAGGAGAAAAAGCACAAATTAATCCAACCCACAGGTATGGGAAATGATCCACTGGGAAATGACCCTCACCCAAAGCAGCAGGGAATTTTGGTGGTGCCCTGAGCTCAGCTTGTGTGCAGCTCCTGTCTCTGACAGACCCAGGCTGACCTGGCTGGAGTCCATCCTTCACAGAGCTTCTCCAAAGACCCTTTCTCACCCCTCTGTCTTGGCTGTGCCACTGCTTTCTGTTCCTCTTCTTTCCCAAAATTAAAATAATTGGGTTTATTATTTAGCCCTTTCATCCTTGTTTGGTTTTTTTTCCACCTGACTCTGGGTTTCTGGTTGAGGACCAAAGGTCAAGGTCCCAGTCAGCACCCACATGCCACAGGTTTAACTGTACAAATCAAGAGGGTTTTTTGCAGGAGGATTGAGTATAAATATTCTCCTTCTTTTCCTGTATTACCCTTTATCTGTTTAACTGATTTTTAAGTCAGGTGCCTGAATCCCACAGGACTCCCACAGGACTTGGAAAGTGATGAAGAATGTGTGGTACCTCTGGAAAGCAAAGTGAATAAGTATTACTCCCTATTTGTTATGAAAAAAAAAAA
This sequence comes from Ammospiza nelsoni, assembly GCF_027579445.1. Classification (NCBI taxonomy): domain Eukaryota; kingdom Metazoa; phylum Chordata; class Aves; order Passeriformes; family Passerellidae; genus Ammospiza; species Ammospiza nelsoni. The sequence goes on from NC_080635.1 coordinate 111,388,617, forward strand.
AACCCTGGAAAATACCAGGCAGAACATTAAAAATAAAAGCAGAATTTGCTTTTACTTTCTTTGTTTTTATATTCCCTTCTTTTTTTTTTTTCTTTTTTTTTCCCCACAGGATATAGATAATTCAGTTTAACATTCTATTGGTGCTACAATTCTATAAAATGTTCAGGGATAATAAGTCATTAGGAGCAACCAACAATCCCAGAAGTCTCTTTTTGCTAAAAATAAAATCCAGGGAGGACTAATTTAATATTTCTCTTTTTCTTATATTTGTTCCCAAGTATCCAACACTGGCAGCCCTCAGGTCTAATACAATATGGAAATTGTTCAGGGGCTGACTTTGCTTATGTGCAGCCTTCTGCCATGGCCTTACTTCAAAACTACTTTTATTTTCCTCTTTGTTCCTTCTTTCCCATCGTTTTTGTCCTCTTTGTGAAAGAGGAAAGAAAAGAAAAAGAGAGCAAAAGGAAAGCATAAATGACCCTCCTCCAACAGACATTTCAACTTCCATTCAAAAATAAAACTTTCTCTGTGTCTTTTTATTTTTCTTTCTGGAAAACTCACTAATGGCAGAGTCATTGTGGTTCGCTTTCTGTTCTATGAAAACTGAAAATTTTGAAATGCTTTGGTGAGAGAAGAGAAGGTTGTTGGCAGCTCCTTGGCAGCTCCAGCCCTGCACACAGAGGTTTGAGCCAGGGAAAAGGGGCTCTGGTACTTCTCAAAAGTTCTTCCAAGGTTGGCCTTAGACTTCTTGGAGCTTCAGTGTCCCCCACTGCAGCCCATCATGTCACCCAATATAGGAAATTTTGTACCTCAGGTAGCACCTACCTCCTGTCCCCATTACCCCAGAAACAGAGTCTTTATATACACCATGGAAATCCCAATTTGTTCGTGTGTTCCAGAATCTTGGAATTATCCTTTGGATATCTGGTTTTTGCTCTTGCAAAATAATGCTGCCCGACAAATTATCGGCATTTCTCATATTTCAGTAGGTAGAAAGCTGGAATTATTTCACATTCTGGCAAATGCATAATGATTGCAAAAATTGTATATAAAAACCTGTTTATCTGGATAATCAGTGTGTCCATAATCACTCTTGGAGTGTTGCAGCTTCCTTGATCCACTAAAGGTTTCCTCTCACAGTTCCTAGGCCAGTGAAGATATTTTTGAGTGCAATTCATTGTTAGTAAGGTTATTCTTTGCAGAGTCAGGAGCTCAGAGAAAAACCTTCTGACTGGACTCTTGCCTCCTTTATTTGCCATTTATACCTCTCATGCTATAGAAATAAATGCCATAATAAATACTATAATAAATAGGGACTGGAAGTTATACCATATAGAGATGATCAAAAGCTTTATAATCTCATTGCTGTTATTTGGTTTTTCTTTCTTTTTTTTTTAATTTTGTCTTAGGCACACAATTCCTTCAACCCAGACTGTAATTAATTTTACTACATCACCAGTTATCTCTGCTCCCTAACCAGGCTTGTCATTTTAATTTTTCACAGGCTTTCTTTTTCCTATCCATGTGCCCGTTCCTGTATCTTCGTGAAGTCTCATCAGCTCTGGCCCAAAGCCTTAGGCAAATTTGTCTGTAATGCACTCCTCTACTTCAGACATAAGAGGAAAAAACATCACCCCCACAAAATAGGGAGTAAAAAAGGAAGGAGAATAATTTTGACCATGCATTGTCTAGCAATTCAGAAATCCTGGAGAGCTTGGTTAAAAGTGAGGCATCCTTTCAGCTATATTCTTATTTATATCAATAAAGGAACTCAGAGGTACTGTAGACGGGACTACAGAAAAAGATTATCAGGCGGAAATCCCAAATCCAGCAAAATTAATGAAATTTTTGCCATTGGCTTCAGTAGAGCCAAACTTGTCAAATATCACTGACATTTAACATGACTGTCCAAGAAAACTTTGGGTCTCAGAGGATGGATCTCCACAGGAAGATCCAGAGATTTTTTTATTAACTTTTCCTGTACTTGGAAGGCTTCTTTCACATCCGGTGTGGGGAAGCTACACTTTGTTAAATCCAAGTAGATTTGCTGGAAATATTTTGTGTCCCTCACAGAGCTGGTCTGAGTCTGGGTTGTGTTGGAGCTTGAATCTCTACCACAATATCCCCATGGACTCCTTCCAAAATCCAAGCTGAAATCCTGCTTGCTGTCTATTTATGTCCTCCCAAAAGTTGGACTTTGACAGCGTCTGAATGTCCTGAGCTGAGCCAAGGACTTGGATAAGCCCAGGTCTGTGAAGGCACCACATCCCATGGGATATCATGGATAACCCACACACCACACTGTGGATTCTTCATCTGCCTCCTCCCACTGCATCCCTACCCTGGCCCCACCCTGGGTTTTGGAATGCAGAATGTCACAAGTTTATCAATAAAACACCCACACAAAGGTGGAAACAACTGTTGTGCTAATTATAGTGTAAGGATTAACAAGAACTCAAAGCAAAAGTTGAGCAGGATCACCGAAAGTATTGACCACAACACAGCAATGACAAGTGTCCCTCAGGACAAGCTGGCATTCAAAATACCAGAAAATTAGGTGTTTGGTTTGAGATTTGAGATGTTTCTTCTCCTCTTTCCTTGCCCAGGACATTCTGTAGCAGCTTTGATGGGGCTGTTCACAGAACCACAGAATGGGTTGGGTTGGAAGGGCCTTAAAGACCACCCTGTTCCACCCCCTACAATGGATGGGGACACCTTCCTCTGTCCCAGGGCGCTCCAAGCCCCATCCAGCCTGGCCTTGGACACTTCCAGGGATCCAGGGGCAGCCAAAACTCCCATCTAATCACACAGCTCCTTTAACTCAGTCTCATGGAAAACAAATAAGGAAAACATTTTAAAATAAATCTGGATCTCCCTCTGCCACAAAGCAGAAGGATCCCATTTCATCCAATTGCTGTTGCACTCAGCATAAACCAAATTATTTTAGAAAAAGGTCTTTCTCTCTGATCACTACAGAGTTGTGTTTTCCTTTTTCTTTTTTCTTTTTTCTTTTCTTTTCTTTTCTTTTCTTTTCTTTTTTTTTCTTTTCTTTTCTTTTCTTTTCTTTTCTTTTCTTTTCTTTTCTTTTCTTTTCTTTTCTTTTCTTTTCTTTTCTTTTCTTTTCTTTTCTTTTCTTTCCTTTTCTTTCCTTTTCTTTTCTTTTCCTGATACACAAGATTCCCTAAATGTGTTATTCAGGCTTTGCTGCATCTTTGCACTCATTTTTCACCATGTTTTTTTCACTTTCTGCCTACTTCTTTCCCATGTGCTACCACTCACTCTGTTGAAAATGCTGCAATTAAAGCCTTTTAGCCCTGTTAATTCTATTAGAGGTCCAGCTGTACAAGACATTACTTATTCTGCAAACAAAGTATGGATAAATTCAAGGATTATGAACTAAAGGATTAATTTAAACCCTTAACTATTTCCAGCATATCTGACTTTTTCCCCTAAAAAAATTCTTTGTATTGTATTTTCATATAACTAATTCAATGATATTTTCTGTCATTTCGACATATGTAATAATATATTGTTTTCTTTTTTACTGGTTGGATGTGATGGAGTAATTTACTAGAAGTAGGAACACTGAAGGGAAATAGAATTCATGGAATGGAGGAATTGTGTTTCTGTAGTGAGGCTCTCCTACCATGAGAAATCATCTGAAACTGGATATCAGCTGTGGAGAAAAAGAAGGGTTTGATGTCAAGAAATTTATGTCTTTGAAAGCTATAACTTTTTATTCAGACCCTGAATCATGAGCAGTAGGGATCTACCCACTAATAATATTTTGGCCTCTGCAGAAAATAATGCATTAAATGGCTTTTCTATACCATGGAAGAGGTCAGAAAAGTTGATCCACTGCACTTAATAAGATCTTCATCCACAAGTGTCTTAATCAAAAAAAACTCCTCTTCACTCAACAAGAAGCCTGACTCCGTGTGCAGTCAGTCTAATTTTGCCCCAAAATTATGATTATAAAGACAGCACAGTGCAGAAGCCAAAGATGGTGAATCTATTTTTGTGCCCGGGAAACAGAACAGCTTGATCAGAATCTGCACCTTAACTCCTTCAGCCTGAGTAGAACTGGTTTGTGGATTATTTGAGTGTTTTCCAAATGAAGGTTTCTCACCTTCTCTTCCGCTGCTGATCTGGTCAGACACCTCATCTTCCTGATTAAGTAGTTTTTTTTGCAAAGGAGTGTAAATTTTATCTGGTCCCACCAGGGCACCTTGCAACCAAGAGTTTTATGGTACAGAGAAGGCATAATAAAGTTCCTCATCTTCCAGCTCAGTAAAGCAAAGCACAGAGGAATAAACTGAAGAATATCAGCATTATTATTATTATTATTATCATCCATAAAGAGTAGTGTTCATAACAAGTCAGTGATTTAAAGGTGTCAGAAAACAATGCCATGGTGAAGATTTACTCAGTAAAACACTTTAATCTAAAAAAACAAACAAGCAAACAAACAAAAATCAGAAACAAAACAAAACAAAACAAAACAGGTTTAATTAGAGCACTATGGAAGAACTTACTCAAGCCGCAACGAAAGCTGAAAAAATGTAAAAAAGGGAAAATATTTGTGCACATTCTAGGGTTCTTTGAATGAAACTAAAAGCATGGCTGGAAGAAATGGAAAACTTATATATATTTACATATATTGATATTCACCAGCAATACTCAAGACCGTAAGACTACATCCATGCTACAACATCGCAGTGTCAGAAACCCTGTTGAGTTGTTAGGCTGATCCCTGACTGCTTTTGATGTCATAAATGCTCCCCAACACAACTCCTGAAGAGAGTTTTGGAGGAGTCAGGAGAGCTGTTCTCAAGGGGCGGTTTGGAGGCACCCAGCCCATTTTGGAAGCCAAGAAAGCTCAGCATCAATGAGCCTCACAGTTGGCTGCAGGCTCATTTGCCCACATGGTGGCCATCCCAACACCTGTAGGGTTTTCTCTGAGCACAAAAGCAAAAAGCTCATCACCAAAGTGACCACGGTGGTTCATCCCCTCCCATTCCTGCCTCACCCCTCTGCTGCCACCATGGCCACACATTCTCTGACATCATTCTGGGCTTGGGGCATCCTGTTGTGTTTCTCTCCTTCCCGGCTGTACCCAGCTGAAGGTTGGGGCATTTCCTCCTGGCTGGAGCAGCCTGGCACTGCTGGCTGCTGAAGCTCCTCAGAGGCACCCGGAGCTCTTCTTCCATGGGGCTGTTGGTGTCTGGCACTTTTCCTGGCTGAGGGAAAGGTGTGTCTGTCCCCAATCTTGGGTTGCATGGTGCTTGGCTTCCTTGCTGACTTGGCTTCACAGGGATGCAGGTTCAGCTCCTCTGCATGTCCTGTGGCAGCTCCCACTGCTCCACTTCCTTCCATCTCTGTGAAAACAAGGCTTGTTTGTTTCTCACAATAATTATGAGACACCACCTTCATGTATATTATCCTTTTATACCTTTATTGTGTGTTAAAGGCATCAATAAATTTTAAAATTTTTTCCCCCGTTTTACATGGGCAGACAATGATAGGACAAGGGGGAAGAGTTTTAAATTGAACAGGAGAGATTCAGATTAGACATTAGGAAAAAATTCTTCCCTGTGAGGGTGGTGGGCCACTGGCACAGGTTGCCCAGGGAAGCTGTGGCTGCCTCATCTCTGGAAATTTTGGATGGGGCTTGGAACAACCTGGGATAGTGGAAGGTGTGCCTGCCCAGGGTGGTAGGAAGTAGGTGATAATTAAAGTCCCTTCCAACCCAAACTATGATTAATTAAAAAGCAGTTACTGTTACAGAAATCATTTCAATGGCCATAGATTTCAGTTTGACAGAAATAAATTTTCAAAGCCAAACAACCATTAGCTATTTCCACAAACAAATAAAAAGGAACAAACTCAGCTGGTTTGTGCTTATTGACACACTAACAGCTGCTAGAGCATCTCTAACATTCAGAAAATTTTCAATAAGTGTTTAATAATCAATTTTACAGAATACATTTTTTAGTAAGCTATGTACTGCTAAGACTGATAATATTTTAATACTACACACCCGTAAAATGCATCATCCCTTTCTGAAATAGGCTGTAACTTAGGGTAGAACTTTGTATTTCTGACATTTGAGTCCTACTCAAGGCAGAGCCTGTAACCTGCAATGCTGTTTTTAAAAATTACATAGAAAAAAATGAAGGAAAAAGTAAATATACACTATACATTTTTCATGTGGAAGCATTTACATCCTTATCTATCAAATGGTTGTCAATAACAGAGGCAGGGTCGCTTGTAGTGACATAGCAGATAATTTCTGATCTGACAGAATATGCCATGATTGGCAGCATAATTTGTAGCTTCATGTGGATGCTAAAAACATTTATAATTTTCTTGCAATCCTCTCCTTCCCCCCATGAAAAAAAAATGCCATCAGCCTACACCCAAACCTTTAATACTCATTCCAAATCCAGAACTAGTCCTGTTCAATGTGTCCTGTGTGAGTGAATAAAATCAGATTTTTAGTCCATTTATCAGCACACACATTGTAGGTCCTTAGCACAAATAATGCCAGAAAATGTGTAATTACCATTTTTTATGGTTTAGGTTTGTCCTTTCAGTTTAACCCTTAACAGCCTGTGACATTCAGCCTCATGGCTGCTCAGACCTTTTGCTCAGATTTATTCTCTTCTGCATTTCCTGCAATTCATTGGTTGGAACTGTATTTTCTGAATCATAGAATATCTCAAATTGGAAGAGACCCATAAAGGATCATTGAGTACCACCCCTGCTTCTCACAAAAACACCTAAAATTAAATTATATTTCAGAAAGGTTGTGCAGACACTCCTTGACCAACCTGAACTCTGACAGCCCTGGCAATAACTTCATGCTTGGGCTCTGTTAAAGAGTATTGTTGTTTTTTTCAACTTGTACACTCATCAATTTAAATTCCAGGGTTGTACCTCTTGGAAATCCACCAGAAAGCTGTTTCCAAAATTCCAGCACTCAGACATATTATTATGTTTAGCACTTTTCCTTCTTAAGCTGGCTTTAACTTCAGGTAGTCAGCTGATTTAAGGTATAAAATACATACCTCACCAGGTTCAATTTTCCTCTTTAGACACATAAACAAGATAATAAGGTCATGATCTCTTATACCAAAGCTGCATGTTAGTTCTGGAGATTTATTGACTCTCTCATCTTCAAAGGTGCCATTATCAACAGTGGAAAAAAGGTTTCTCAGGCAAGTTTGAATCACTGGAGAAGGCTACAAGTTTACTGTGTAGAAGCAGTTTCAAGGATGAAGTACTGCCTTGAGATTCCTGATTTTTAAACATTAAATACAAACTATTCAATATCATGAAAGCATATGATTAACTGGATTAAGTACCAGCTAACAGAGCTCAGGCAGAAATTATATATGGGAAATAATTCTCAGGGATATGTGGCAGTACCAGGCTCTACCACTGAAATGGAAGGTATTCAGTGTTTCCACTGGTGATTTGGAATTTAAACTGGAATTGATTCTGATGAAATTTTCTAAAACAAAGGGATAATGGCAAACTGGTAGAAAGGAAGGAGGAGGAGCTGATCTGAGCAAGGTAGGAGCCACAAGGGAAGACCCAATTTACAGATTGGGATTACATTTTCAGGAACACACAGTGATTTCTGGCTAAAACACCCAAGGAGTTCAGAATAAGAATCAGTCAGGTGCCATTTTGAAAAGGTTCAGGGAAAGGACAGAAGATTGAAGCTGGAAATGTAAATTGTAGGAGTATACAAGCACTTGGTTGAACCACCAGAATAAACTGCAAAAAGCAAAAAGCAACAATATGTTCCTGCACCTCCAGGTGTGTTCTGTTAACAGTGCCTTAGTCCTTCAAAAGTTCTTCAATTCAAGAGAGAGATAATTACAAGAAGCTAAGGAGATATTTCATGTTAGACCAAGGTTGGGCAAGGCAATATCTTGATTCCTTCTCCCTGCTGTACTGCATAACTGTGAATATTGGTTTCTTCCTCATCTTCATCCTCAGCTGTTACTTTTGGTACAATATTCAGGACCCTTGATCCACTGGACTTTGCACTCCACAAGCACCCACCAATGAGAAAATCTCTGTTTTGCAAGTCTTACTGTGGTGATTAACAACTAAAGGCCCTGAACACAATTGTGTTAGAAAAGCAGTACTTCTTATGAGGGGAAGAGCTACAAAGCAGAAACTAAACAAAAATAGTGCAGCTTTGATTTCTTCTCTCTCTCTCCAAAACCAACAGCACTTTAAATAGGGGGGAATCAAACATTAGACTTTTCCAAGTCATATGTATTAAATTCACTTAAGATATTGTTATCCTTGTTTAGATTTGAACATATTGGGGAATCTTTTTTGTCTTGCAACTATTCCTAAAAGACTCTAAGTGGCTGGATTGCCTTTTTCTGACAAAAAAAAATTCTTCCCATGAATTATTTACACGATGGCTCCAATCAATGCTGTACCTGTCAGCCTCCCCAGCCAAAATGAAAGTTCACTATGTAAAGGTGCCAAGGGAGAGTGGCAGCCTCCCACTGCGAGTTTATAGACAGAACTAAGTCAGCACGCATTATGTGTCAGAGCCAACATCAGACAGAATCAGATCCTTTGATCTCAGACCTCCACAGGAAGCTTAGATCTCAGACAAATTAGATAAAAAATGAATTTATAGCAGATATGTGTCCTAAGGCACACAGCTGAATGCTGTGTTTTGGAAGAGTATGGCAAATATCAAAACACATAAACTGCAGAATTTCCTCTCTCCTTCTCTCTCTCCCTCTGCTTTTGTGATAGACACTAATTAAAAGGAGATAAAACTCCATCTCGCCTCTTCCTGCCTCTTATGTAATCCACAGGCTTCGGTAAAGAGGAGGAAAAAGAAATTCCCAAAACAGAGCAAATGGGGGGTTCATCAGGGTTACCCGAATGCCCTTAGATCTGTGCTGTTGGCAGGTGAGATAAAAAAAAAGCCCTCAACTAGTGTAAGAACATTTCACACTTGCAGAAAAGGGAAGCCGGTGCTTTGTGCTGCCAGCCACATGCCCCCGGGGCTGTCTGCTTTTCTGTGACCTCAGAAGGAGTCGGGTTTGATCAGAAGATGATGAAAGGACAAGACTGAGGAGGTGTTGGGGAAGGGGTTGTTGGTGGCAGGACCCTGGAGAATAAAATAGGACATAGGGTGGGGTGGGTGGGAGTGGAGCTGCTTTGGTTGGACTCACAGAACTGTGCAGATGAGCCCTGGGTGGGTTTCTCACCTCCAGTGTAACTCACAGTCCTTCACAGCCTGCAAACCTGCCCAGAGCTTTTGATCCACCTGCAGCACCTGGAGATGTGGGCAGGGAGGAGCCCTGGGGACACCAGGAGTATTGGTCCCTGCCCTACTCCAAAAACACTGGGAGAAATCATGGGCTCATTGGATCATAGAATATCCTGGATTGTGGGGAAGGAACCCAAGAGGATCACTGAAGTCCAGGCCCTGTCCCTGCACAGGACACCCCAAGGATCACAGCGTGAGCATAAGGGGGATTATGCTGCTGCCTTCAGTGCAGCTGGGAATTCACTCCATCTGTATTAGAGATGAAATGACAAACAGAAAAAAATCAGGAAGGAGAAATAGGAGGCAATAAAGAGATAGACCTTTTGAGAATGTGCCATTGATAGTGGGGCCCTGGAAAATGTTAAAGATAGACTCTGAAAATGTTAGGCTTTGTGTTTTGCCAGATCATTGCACCTGCGTAAGCAGTAGGATAAATGATATAATTGCTAGATGTGATGATTGTTTAGTAATTAAATATAATTATTGTATAATCATAAGAAGAATCATGAGAAACTATGTTAGAAATTTAAGGGGGCCATGAGGAGCCATGCTTGGCTGAAATCTATGTATACAATAGAACAATATAAGTTTAAAAATTAACATGAAAGTTATATAACGATAGAATATAAAAACGTGTTCATCCCAAATGCATGTCGGAGTCAGATTTGTGTTGGTAACCTCTGACACCCAGAGCTCTTCAATAAAAGCACCTACATATAATCATTTTCATGGTTATGTGTTTCTGAACACTAACACCATTGGTCCTATACAAACCTATAAAATCATAGAATCATTAAAAGTTGAAAAAAACTCTCTTAGATCATTGCATCCAAGGCACAATCACTTTATCAAACTTCTCCCTGGCTGCCACATCCCACACATTTTTTAAACACTTGCAGTGATGGTGACTCCATCACTTCCCAGGGAACATCTGAACATGTTAAAAGACATAAACTGACTCTTTTGGTGTCCAATAATTTATGAATTGCAGTCTCACCTCCTGCTACAGCCACTCCACTTTTACTGGGTCCTTGACTGCAGCAAGGCTTGGTGGGAGCTGCAGGAGGCTGTGCTTGTTCATTGGGTCTTTTGATCCTGTCCCGTGGGAGATGAGGCTGTTCAGTCCTCGTTTCTGCAATGAAACACACAATCACATCACCCTCAGTGCATCTCCGCTCAGCAGAAATTATTAATTTCAGCAAAAATTGAAAATTTGTTGAATATATAGTAGAAAATTGCTTGAATATATATATGGCCCTAAATGCTGGGTCCGCTCACCTTTGAACACTTGCAGGGATGGTGACTCCACCACTATCCTGAGCAACCTGTTCCAGTTCTTAACAATTCTTTCCAAGAAGAAACTTTCTGTAATATCTGCCTGGACTCAGAAACCTTTTATAGGCATAAATCTGTATAACCTTGAACTATCACAGAATTATAGAATATTTTGAGTTGGAAGGGAACCACATTGATTATTGAAGCCCAAATCTTGTCTGCATAAACTACAACCAAATCCTAATTACTGAATATCCCACAGCTTTTTCTGAGTTCTGTACTCTGAAACCCATTGTGGCCACTCTGGGGATTTGTTAAATGAAACAAGGATTCTGCAAGTATAAAGTTTTGTGGATATTTCCAACTTACTGTGGCTTTTGCTCTTCTTGAACCAGCAGAATGAAAGAACAATGGTGAATGCAGATGCTGCTGAACCGAGTATGACAACCAGGATCATGCTGGCCCTGGCTCTCATGGGCACAGGGAAGGTGGCAAATGGCTGGGACAGCACAGTGAACTTCACCCCTGAGAATTTAAAGCAGTTGGTTTATTACAAAAGCAATGACAGCAATTTCACAGCTAAAACAACACCCTATAGCTTTTTAACAGGGTAAAGATACATTCAGGGACAAACCACACATCCATCTATCTCCAGACAGATCCAACATTAATGGACAATATTTATTTAGGACTTAGTACCAGGACAACCCAAATATGCAACAATTTTTCTACAAGGTAAGTTTCAAGGTTTCAGTGCTTTCTGGAGCATAAACAGTTTCTTTGCATTCAACAGTACTTAATATTTCTCCTATGAATTTGTCTAGCTGACATAAACCTCAGAAAATACATTCACAATGCATCTGCTTTTGAGGCCAGACAGATCAGGCCCATACAGGAAACATGCACATTTTCTGCAACAGAAACTGGTTGTGATAAGACAGTTCTTAATACTGATTTTTTTTTTTCAGGCTATACCTGAATCATATCAATAGAAGTTAGAGGGAATCCAGAAATATTGACCAGCATGAAGATTAAATCCATGATGCAGAAAACTCCCAGTGAACTTGTGAATATTTTCCACCATGCTGATAATGAGCATTATAAATAAAAAATGTCAGTGTCCCTGCTGTTACAGTAAATCTTTCGTCTCTTGAAAGACAGAAGCTCTGGGTAATGCTCTGCACCCAGAAATTCTAAACTTTTCTGTAAATGGCAGAATCAAGCCAGGCACTGCTCATAACCTCTGTGTTCAAGAGTTCATTGGGTCTCAGATCTGAGCTGAAAGGACTGGAAGAGGATTAGTGCTGCCCTTTTGAAATAGAGAGAGGTTTTGATTCCCTAAATTATTTCCAAAACAAGTTCTGAATGCAGATGTGCTGGGCAAGGACAGGAGCTTAGGAAAACTGTCTCTGGTACTCTCTGTAGACCACCTTGAAGGATGTGGGTTAGCACATCAACTCCTTATGTGTCTTACTACCTGACTCATTATTGGTCCTAACCCCACAATTCTAAACATTTTGATGGATGGATGTTTCTTTTATTTGAGTTCCACTTTTAATAAAATCTAAAAGCCTTTTTTTTTTTTTCATAAATTCATTTAAAAAATCCGAAATGCTGTAAGATAGAGGCTTGGAGACCAGGGCAAGTAGCTGTAGGTACTTTTAGCAGAAACTAATTAGATTTGTGTCAGTGTTGTCCACCTGAACGAAGCTGAGCTGCATCAGAACAAGGTGGGAAGCATGTTCCAATTGGGAGAAATCTGCCTGCAGGTACAAACACATATGAACTTCAGCTGAGAGAAGAAATCTCTCAGGTATCAAGGACTCTGCACAGACAGGTGTTTAAAGGTGTTTTGCACTACTCTAATAGTCCGTGAGTAGGATGCTGTTGGTTTAAATGGAAAGTGGATGTATCAAACCCATTGGGATCCATATCAGGGAAGGGAATATTACTGTAAAACAAGGAGCAGGATGATGCAGTAGGGCTATGAATAGTCTACTCTCCCCAGGAGCTACCACTAAAACATTTGGGATTATTGCATTTGACATCAGCTGCACCTCCTGAGCTGTCTCCAAACAGTGAATTATGCCAGGCTAGGTGCACAGAGCAACTGGTTCATGGAGATGTATCACAAACATCTACTATTTGATTGTTTAATTCCTTAAAGTGAACCTCTGCAGTAAGAATCTGGAAGTGCAAAAACCTTTATGCTGTCTCCAGCATGGCTCCCAATTACAAGGAGCAAAAGGGATTGTGCCTTTGGTGTGTACTTTTGCAATGCACATTAAAAATGTAGAATAATCTGATTTACACAGGTGATACCTGCACAGGTACCTGTACACATTGGTACCTCTAAACATCCTCCATGGGGAGGAATGGCTTTAAGATGAAAGAGGGCAGATTTAAATTAGATATTAAGCACAGGCACAGGTTGCCCAGAGAAGCTGTGGCTGTTCCATACCTGGAAGTGTTGAAGGTCAGCCTGGATGGAGCTTTGAGCATCCTGGTCTACTGAAAAGTGTCCCTTCCCAACACAGGGGAGTTAAAACTCAATTATCTTGAAGATCCCTTCCAATCCAAACTATTCTGTGATTCTTTTCTTAATGCCTAGTAACTCTCTGACTGGTAAATATTTCAGAGAAGGGATCTCTGACCTTTGTTCAGAAAAAAGATTTTGGGATTCCCTTGAAACAGGTTTCTAAACACAATGCATTAAGCTGTGCTTCCAGCCTAAAGATTCAGATCTTGTGAGGTGCTGACTTTCCATCTGCTCTCGCTGATTAGAAGGTAGTGGGAGCTGCATGTGTTTGGCAGCTCAAAATACACAAAACATCCCCCCTTGGAAGGCCCACTTCTAAGTATTCCATGCACCTCAATTCTTCCTTTGCCAAGCCATGGGAAGCACTGGATTTGGATGAGCCACTTTTGGCAGCCTAAATGTTTGCAAACTTCTTTTTTGATTTCTAAGATTTTTTCAATACCCACTTCCACCTGGCCACTTCACCAGTCAGATGTACTTGTTTCCTCTGTTTTTGTCTGGATGAGGCAAGACATGAGAGATAGATAGATAGATAGATAGATAGATAGATAGATAGATAGATAGATAGATAGATAGATAGATAGATAGATAGATAGATAGATAGATAGATAGATAATATGGGTATATCTTCTACAATGGTATTTATCTGAAGAGATATCCATGCATATATATCTATACATAAAGAGAGATGGATGGATGGATGTAATACCATAATAGAGACTTTACACATGGTCTTACAACATTTATATCTTAATATGTCCTTGGACTGTGTGCCAGACCTGTTCCTGCTTCTTCATATTCTTGCCTCAGTCATCCTGAGACAAGAAACCAACACTTTGACCCCTCTATTCCTTCAGAAACAGGTTTACAGATAATGTCAGGCCCCCAAACAATTGCAGAGGTGCTTCTCTTGTGCAGACATCTTGAGGATTTTCCAAGGCAGACTTCACAGGGTGCCTTGTCCCCCTCAGCTGGCATTTCCAAGGAGGCATAAGCACACCTGCCTCCTTTTTACTAAGCTGCTCAGGGGCCTCTGAAGGTGTGAACATCATCTCCACAAGCTCTCAGGAAAGCCCTGGCAGAGCCCAGTCCTGGAGTCATGCTCTGAATGTGCATAACCACCTATAAAGGTGACCAGGTGCAGGCAGTCAGGAAAAGGCACTATGAAAATAGCCAGGAGCACAGATCGAAAAATTCTGAATATAAACAGAGAAAAAAAGAGGGAATGAGAGGTTGCAATTTATAGGAAAAAGTTTGCTCAGGCAACTTAACTGATTTTAAGTTTCTGATTTCTTGGGATACATACAAGGGAATCCAGGGAGAAAGAGGCACCTTTATCTGACAATACTTCTCTGTACTTGTTCCTTAGATTTGAGAGACCTTGCATGAATAGCAGAGGAATCATCCAGCTCTCCTGCTGCCTGGGGAATGCCAACTTGGATGTGAAACAGAACTCAGGCTATTTAGAGGTTTGGCATAGCTCCACCCATTCAAACAAAGTTTAACTCCTTTTTTATAAATTCAGGCCACCTGTAGGGCTTTGATTTTAACCCATCAAAGGATACACAGAATACAGGGTTTACCTGGAGGTGATGTCACTGTGAACACAAGTCTCCAGTTTGTTCCTGAGCTGGAGACAGCCAGATTGGAAAAACTTGCACATCCCTCTATGACCTGCACTTGGGTGAGCCCTGGAGAGTCAGAAAAAATCATATTGCAATGAACAGCAAGCAGGTAAGTGCCACTTAAGGAACTCAGGGAGTCCTCATGACTTTAAGGGACCTCAGAAAGCCTAAATTCATTATCCATCTTAATCATAAACATTGTGTCTAACTCCAGAAATTTTCACACAGTGATGCTCAGAAAACAAATTTCAGAAGGATTGGAGGGCTTCAGCTTCTAAATATTTGTTCTTTAAGCTCATTGTGAAATGGCATTTTCTGTGTGTTATGGGGGTATAATGTGAATGCAGCAGTTAAAGGGATCAAACAAAGGTAACAGGAGCTATAGAGATGCACCAGGAAGTTCCAAATGTCCATTTTTAAATTTAACTCATGTCTTGTGTGACTAAGTATTCACCAAGGTTAGGAGAGTGATAATAAGAGTGTCCCAAGGGGATGGTCTCAAGAAGTCAACCCCTGTAACTAAGGGACAAGCTGAATATTCAATTATTTTATGACTTATCTTTCAGGTATAGTCTCTCCTGTCCTATTGTTAAGTCTTTTGGAATTTTTCTCCTGCTCTGTCAGATGCTTTGAAAGGTATTTGGCCCTGGAAAATATCTGTGGTGACTGCCCTGGGACAGTACAGGAGACACTGTCAGCTGGAAATCTGGCAGGGAAAAACTCCATGGGGAGCATTAAAATGAAACCCAGAAAACAGTATTTCTCCTTGACATTACCTCTTGTTGTGATCTATCAGGGAATCCATTCTGACTCAACATTTGCCCTTGCCATGATTGTTATTTCTGTAGGCTCTTTTAAAAAGTTGTAATTTACTTTGCAACTGGATCCCCATTTTACTGTGTGTATCTTTGAGCAGCAGCCAAGGCCTGGCCTTTGAGTGATGCTGGCCAGGTCTGGTCTGCATTCAGACTCTTGGGGTGAAAGGGGTGGAATCCTAAAGGCTGACAAATTTCCAAATGTTGGTTCAGGTGGGGGTGAGATGCCAGAACTTCCTCAGGATGCTGGACTGGCTCCAGTGATCACAAACACAGACTTTTGCCTGCTGAAAGACAACATGTCATAACTATTTGCTTTATGAAGCAGGTGGCTTTGGCATTTTATTGCAGTTAAGCAGCACAGGTGAAGGTACATAAAGCTGAATGTGGGCAGGACATTTATACTCTGCCATTCTCATGTCCAGGATATTGAACAATGTGGTGAATTAGCAAATGCTGAACTATTGCCAGAAATTGCCCAAGACAAGGTCTTAGGCAAAACCATGACACATATTAATTATTCAGCAACATAAATGATAAAATTTCTCCTCTCTGTTAATCTGGTACAATTTAATTTGTTCATATCCCAATTAGTTTTGACTACATATATGGGGATTTTTCAATTTCTGTACAATATCTAGCACATCAAACCACCAATTTCATTACAAGTCTCCAGGTTCAGCAGTGAAAGATAAATAATCAGTGATTTATACTGTGAATAGATTTGATGGAGATATGGGAATGTAGATTTCGTTTATTGCTCCAGCCGTATCCTGGTTCATCCATCTACCACTCATATGATCCTCCTTATGATCCATCCTTATATTATGTTGCCAGGCATGATCACACAACATTTGTTCATTTTATTGACAGATCATTCATATCTGGACTGATGGATTCATGGCTGTCACTGCAACAGCAGTGCAGTATTATTAAAGGTTGCAAAGTGCTTTAATGTCAGATAATCAGAAAATTCCTAGATCTCTGCATATGGACTTGAAAAAGTTTTTCTGCAGGAAGACAAATCCTGAAATGCTTCTTAGTGACCCGAGGAGGAAATACTGTGCTGAGATTTGTGTCAAGGATTTGAACTTTGACTACCTGCCCTGATTGTCTCACAGGCTGTTAAAGCATTTCTCATTGATATGAAGGTTTCTCAGGAAAAAAACTGATTTTCACCTCAGTGCTGATTATTGTCCAACTTTGCTCAAGACAGTGTCTGCACAGTCTACCAAGATTTCTTGGCTCTCTTACTGTCTGTAATGCAGATTTTAACAGAGAGTCTTGTCCAAATACTTTATAATTGCCATTTCTAGTGTGTGAAGAAGCCTGGAGTTCTGTACTGTACTTCTCAACAGAGACTAGCTCAGCTTTCAGGCACATATGCTTCAAAACTCAGAATGCTACAGATATATATGGGAGTCTTCCCAAAGATCTCTCAGGCAAGCTGGTATTTAACGTAGAAGCAGAGCTAATTTGGAGCTAAACTGCCTTCCACGAGGCACTTTGGCTGCTGTCAGCTGCAGCAGCCTCAGTGTGCTAGACGGGACCCATTTCCATTAAATGCTGCTTTCATGTGCTTCAAAAGACGAGTGCAATAAGGATGTTTGTCAAAGGGAAAACTGCAGCAAACTATTACATGCAGAACATCTGTACTGTGCTGCTCTTCCGTTGCTGCAGTTTATTGACAATAAATTTGATGCATGTATCTTTTAGAGAATGTGAAGTGTCTTTCTTTTCAGTGACTTTTTCTTTTTCTTTTTCTTTTTCTTTTTCTTTTTCTTTTTCTTTTTCTTTTTCTTTTTCTTTTTCTTTTTCTTTTTCTTTTTCTTTTTCTTTTTCTTTCTTTTTCTTTTTTTTCTCTCTTTCTTTCTCTCTTTCTCTCTTTCTCTCTTTCTCTCTCTCCTCTCTCTCTCTCTCTCTCTTTTTTTCTTTCTCCCCATGTCCCTTCCTTCCTTCCTTCCTTCCTTCCGCCGCTTCCTTCCTCCCACTGTCATTCCTCATCCAATAATCTGTGGCTAATATAAACCTAAGAAGTTTTGGAACGTGGCGTGAAAAGCAGTAGAAAACACCAAAGGATTTCTCTAACCTGTAATCCTGGAACTATCTTGTGGTAGGAAGGATTTATAATTAACAGAAACAGGGACTGAAAGGGTGAGAAACTGATCTACAGCATAAATGCTACTTATCTTCTCTCAATATGAACTTTTCAACTCAAAAATAGCACACAAATGGCTTTAAGGTGAACAAAATACTTTCTCTGCAATAGGGAACCTAACTTTTCATTGTGTGTGCTTCTTTCTTATATTTAAATATTTTAGAAATTAAACTAATATGTCTATAATCATTATAATTTCCAACTTCTAATTTAGCAGCATATGACCATCCACAGGTGTTTGGTTCAGCACTCTACTTAAAAAAGGTTCTATGTCTAAGCATATTCCCACAACCTAGAGGGAAATCCTCACATGTTTAGAGTTTTCATGAGTCTTCCATGAGTTCATGTGTTCTGATAAATGAGGAACAGAAGGGAAACATTTAGATCCCCCATGAAAAAAAAAAAAAACAAAACAACAATTTCAGATTATATTATGTTAGTGATAATCTATAGGCAGTTGTTTCTGTCTGAACTTGGCCAGATCCTTTGGGATAAAAAAGGTGTTGTGGACTCTTAAGAAAACATTCCAGTTAACATAAATTGAAAATCAGTGTTAGGATTTCTAATTCTTCATTCTTTCTTTTCTTGACCCCAGGTATGTCTTTTCAGGACAAACTATAGGATATGCTTCCTTTAAGCTACCAGACCACAAAATACTTTTAAAAAAGTAAAAGCTTTTTTTTTTTCCCCTGTAGCACATGACTGGGCAGTTCACCAAACTCCTACTGCAACCTTCTATTTTCAGCCCAAAGACTGGTTTTCAACTGCAGTGTTTCTCAGGGACAGCTCCTAAAGTTTTCACCAGCATTTTGCATAGCTGCTTTGCCATAACCCTTGCTACAGGAAAACACATCCAAACCTTTCAGCACAGCCTCAGAGGAGTCCTTGAGATGAGCTGATACAACCCAGGGCTCTGCAGGAGGCCCCAGTTTGTCAATTCTTTCACCCTGGGAGGAAGAACAGAAGAGAAGAATTAAGATCTTGTCTGCTCAGCAAGACCAAAGAAAGCTTTGATGGTTTTAACAATGGTAGTATTTTTATATATATATATATATGCCCCCTGTCTGAGGGTGGATTGCACTTATGTGTCACATGCTACAAGTGCCACAAAGGTCACCATAACTTTTCAAGGTGAGGCCACATCACAGAATGGGTCGGGTTGGAAGGGATCACAGTGGCTCATCTGGTCCAGCCTCCCTGCTCCAGCAGGGTCATCCCAGAGCACAGGGCATGTCTCCAGACATTTATGGAATATCCCCAGTGAGGAGACTCCACAGCCTCTCTGGAAAATCTGTTCAATGCTTGGTCACTGCCTAGGAAAGAAATTCTGCCTCATGTCCAGGGGCGACTTGCTGGGATCATTTCCTGCCCGTTCCTCTGGTGCCATTGCTGGAGAACCTGCTCCATGCCAAATATCTCAAATGTCAAAATAGTACTGAATTAAATAGAGTCTCCATACACAGGGAGGCAAATTCTACCTTTCTGTCCAGGAAAATGATTTTTGGCTGTACAGGAAGCTGCTTCTCAATTTCTCCATCTGAAGGCTGCACCTGAACAGAGATGCTGTAGGGTCTCCTGTATAAGCATGTTTCTGAATGTTGTCTGCTTCCATTTCTTTCACATGAAAAGGAATGGGAAAGGAAAAAAAAAAAAAAGGAAAAAAAAAGGAAAATCAGAAATAAAGTTCTAGATATTATTTCTGTTCCGATTTTCTACCTACCTACTATGTTTACCGTATCATAACCCTTTGATTCCTTGGGTGAGAGCAACATGTATGGAAACAGGAGAGTTCTCACTTCCAAGCAGAAAACAGCACCAAAGTATGAAAAAATCCTTTTGTTTAAATCCCCAGTTTACAGATGGAAAAGTGGGAAGTTAACAAAGTCATTTATGTCCCAGGTATCATGTTGGAAGTATGTGGCAAAGACAGGGATTTCATGGATTCATGAACCCAATGCCTTAGCCCTAAAGTCAACACTGAAGTGCACTGAGAGCAGTGGAGCCTGCAAATGTTCCCTGTCCAGCAGAAGATTTTCACTGACAACCTTTGAGCTCCACTAAGAACAAAGTCTTGGTTCCTCTACACAAACACACCAATTACAGGGCTTTGCTGCATTTGCTTTTGCTGCCATCACCTTCCCATTCTGCAAAGTCTGCAGACTGAAATAAAGCAGTTACACACACTCCCTTGAAAGACATTGGTTTTTCCAAGCCTGAAATTTAAATTAGAACATCCCAGGAGAGTGCTTTTGCATTTGAATAAAGAATCAACACTTCATTCTGAGCCTGGATCATTTCATTCCCTTTCCCAGTGCTTTGTGCCATTTAGTATCTCATATATATATATATAATTTTTATATATATATATATATATATATAAAGCTTTAATCTGCAATTGCAATGAAGTGGCTGGGGGGTTGGTATTGTCTTGAAATGAAAGAAGAAAAGATATTCATTGATCTCTTGTGTTTGCTTAAAGGTGTTTACAAACACAAGATATATGGAGCTTAAGTTTCCTTTGCTTTTAACTCTTTTTTTCTAGTTTTGATGGTTGTGGATGTTTCTTCAGAGTATTACTCTGTATTACAAATGAGAAACTGTTCATACTGAGCTGATGGAAAATACTGGTCTGAACTACAGCTGCTGGAAAGACCAACTAAGGTTTTAAGGATATGTGCAGACTCAAAAGGTAGCTCAAGGATTGAAGCTTTAGTTCTTATCTTGCTTCTTTATCTTGTATTTTTGTTGGTGGGAAAGCCTCAAAGACAAAGTTAGGTTTGAAATTCATGTCAGGGGCATCAATAAGGGGCTGTTATCCACCTTCTTCCAAAAATGTGCATTTAACTGTGTGACCAAACACCAAGTCATATACAGCACACCAAGTCATTCCTGTTTTCAAGCTAAAGAGCTGCAGTTTTCTGTGAGCTCCCTGGCTCCAGCTGAGCACAGAGAGGTTTAGGTAAGTCTTGGCATTGTTTCTGTAAGGCCCAAATCTTTTTTTTCTCACCTCAGCTTCTTTAACAAATAAGAAAATGCCCTGAATTCACACCTCAGTTTCTACATGCTAAAACTGTGTGTAGAGGAAGGCTGCTGCAAAATGTGGATCTAGGAAGTACTTCTCACTCTCTAGGGTGAGTAGAGTAATAAAATTATAAAATCACAGAGTCATAGAATCATAGAAAATTTGAATTAGAAGGGACCTTAAAGATTATCCAGTTCAACCCCCTGCCATGGACAGGGACACCTTCCACTAGTGGAGGTTGTTCCAAGTCCCATCCAGTCTGACCTGAGACACTTCCAGGGATGGGGCAACCACAGCTTCTCTGGGCAACCTGTACAACCCTCACAGTAAAAAATTTCTTCTCAACATCTAATCAAATCTCTCCTCTTTTAATTTAGAACCATTCCTCCTTGTTCTTTCACTCTCTGGTAAAATAACAGAGAAGAAAACAGAACGAAGCAAAACTAGACATGGATACTTAAAATGGAAGTGTAAAAATGAATGTCTGTTTGTGGGTAATTTGAACTTGGTTAACTCAGCATGGAATGTGGTGTTTATATCCCACATGGTTCAACCTGACTCGTGCTGTGAGGGAGCCCCAGCCTTAGGGCACAGCCCTGGACACAGCAAGCTATATTCCTTAAAATTATGTCAGCGTGGAGGAGGAGAAAGGAGCATCCTGCTGATTCATGCTGGAAGGAAAATAGGCCTTTCCTCGCACAGTTTTGTCCTAGGGAGGTGGAGGTAGATGAGTGCTCATAGCCCAGCAAGGACCAGAGCAAGACCTGCCTTTGCCTCATCCTGTGGCCATGAAGGATGTGCTGTTTGCCACTGTCCTGGAGTCTCTTGCTGGGCAGGAGCAGGCTGATTGGTAATTCCCTGCTGACCGGGAGCAGCTCTGATGCTCAGTGCCCTGCAGCTCTTCTAGATGTGGGCACAGCAGGCTGGGGATGCCTCAGTCAACAGGGACACCAGGCACCCCTGATCCTGTCACCATCAGAGTCTGCTGAACAGGCTGAGGCTCCACAGAAGAGCAAATGCCTGTCCTTTAGCAGCAGGGAAGTTTGAGAGCAGAAACTGGAGGATCTGCTGCAGGTATCATGGATTAATTGAGAACCTTGGTGGAGAGGTTTGGGCCAGAGGAAATGAAGTATCCCTGAAATCAAGGAGAATTTGTCATTATATTTACAATTTTAATAATAACTGTAATCATAAAATATAAAATCATAGAATGATTTTGGCTGGAAGGGACCTTGAGAATAACCTTGTTCCAACCCCCTGCGATGGGCAGGGACACCTTCCACTATCCCAGGTTACTCCAAGCCCTGTTCAACCTGACCTTGAACACCTCCAGGGATGGGGCAGCCACAGCTTCTCTGGGCAATCTGTGCCAGGGTCTCACACCCTCACAGGGAGGAATTTCTTCCTGATATTTAATCTAATGTATATAGTAATATCATTATTAGTATAGTTATTTTGTCATAAATATGTCTACAACAATAATAGTAATGGGAAGAAGAAGAAGAAGAAGAACAAGAAGAAGAAGAAGAAGAAGAAGAAGAAGAAGAAGAAAAAGAAGAAAAAGAAGAAGTAGTAGTACTATTATCAATTGACTTCAAGGGGAAGGAGATCAGGATGAGAGCCTGGATCAAGGGTCCACTAAAGTCAATGGAAAAACTAGAAAACTAAATTATGCCAAAAAGCAAGACTTGGCACTGACACCTGATCACCTCTACAATTAAACTGTCAGTCTCTCTTAAGCCGTAGTTCAGGTCCAATGGCAAAGTCAAGAACAACTCCCAAATGGTGTGGGAGCTAGTACAGTCAGAAAATATTTTCACTTGGAAGTTTGGATGAGGCCATGCTGAAATATGTCAGCTGGCCTTGGTGCCAAAAACCAGCCCCTGGCATATTTAATTTCCTAATAGACACTGAAATTAATTGAACAGTTGTCTGGTATGTCTGCAATGCGCCGTAAAATCAATGTATCCTTGGAAGAGGAAGGAAATTGGGAAGAATTTAGGGAATAATATGACTAAATGAATCATGATCCAGCTGAAAAGACATTTCTTTGTTGTTGAAAAGGTGGGGATGGCTGGTGACTGCAAGCAATTCAAGAAAGGGAGGTTCAGCAAGGACAGGGCATAGACAAGCTGAGGACTTGTGGCAGACAAAGTAGGTACATATTCCCTGGAAATATTGTGAGGAACTCAGAGTTTTTGGATGAGAATGGGTTCTGATGTCATGGGATGATGAAATAAGCCAGACCTCTGCCCTCTCAGGCGCACTGTTGGAGCTTTGTCACCCCCTGCAGATCTTGTCACTAATTAATACAGATGGGGAAGAGCAATATGAGCATCAGAAGACAATGAGGAGTCTGAGGTCATTCCTATTTTAAGCAAAAAAAGGTATTTGAAGGATGACTTTTATTTCCACCAATTCCCATATTTTCCCATATTATGGACAGAAATCAAAGAGAATCATGGAGCCCATCTCCTGGCTCTGCACAGGACAGACCCAACAATCCCATCCTGTGCCTGAGAGAATTGTCCAAGCACTTCTTGAACTCTGCCAGGTTTGGTGCTGTTGCCACTGCCCTGGGGAGTCTGTTCAGTGCCCAGCCACCCTCTGGATGAAGAAACTTTTCCTCGCATCGAACCTAGACATCCCGTGGCACATTTTCATGTCATTCCCTCAGGTCCTGTCACTGGTCACCACAGAGCAGAGACCAGTGCAGGCCTTCTTCTTCCCCTCCTAAGGAAATTGTAACTGCAATGAGGTCCCCTCCCAGTCTCCTCTTCTCCAGGCTGAGCAAACCTAGTGACCTCAGCCTCTCCTCTTAAGACTTCCCCTCCTGGCCCTTCTTTCATTAGAAGAATGAATCTGATGAAGGGTTTAGATGTGGGATCACCAGAGGCCTTTAGAAGGAGAGGGACAGAGCAGATGCATCAGATAGGAGAGAAACATACTCCAGATTCATTAGTGACTTCCATTAATAGCTGTAGATCAGTGTAAATACCCCTGATTACAAAGCCAGTGGCAAGGAGCTAAGCCAGGCCTCCTCCATAACACAGTCCCCAAGTTTACTGTCAGAGAAATGTCTTTTATTAAAAGTAAACAGCACCACGCCGGAGGTCAGAGCTTTGCCGTGCTGCGTATCCCAAGGTAATACCACTTTAAGCTCCACATAAACTCTTAAACAGTTTCTATCCTAAAACCAGACCGTAGGTGGTACAGTTTTTTACGATATGTTATAATAGTGCAATAAATCTGTTAGCTTAAAATCGAATCTCCGTGGCCTTTTAGAGAAATCATCATTAAATGCAAGGCCCTGTTAATGATGCCATCCCAGTGAAATTGTTTAATCTGCTAGGGGGGTGGAAGGTCACCAAATGAATTTTTTATAATACATCAACTTGACACGCAATAGGGAAAACTGTAATAGATAAAAGCAAAGGAAAAGGGCACTGTCTTCTTCTGATAGGTCAATAGCAGCCAAGAGAGTCACTCATCCACTTTTCCTTCACTACCGTGCTCCTTTTCCATTTAATATGGACACCCAATTAATACCTCAGCACCATAGACAACCTCATTTTAGGTGAATTATAGCAATTTCTTCCCCCTTCTCCGAAATGAAAGTGATCACAATACATCATAGCATTGTGCGAATTAACGTTAATTGATTCGAGTTACCAAGCATTGATGGGCCACTTCTATAATCTGGTCCTTATTGGGAGCTGGAAGGGATGGAGGGAAGATTAGATTGCATCCCCCGTTGCTTTGACGACGGCGGTCACCTGATGGCTTGTTAGACAGTTGTACGCTTCTATTGCCGGCCCCAGTGGGGTCGTCAGTAAACTGGAGTGATGTCCAAACATCATTACACGCTGCTCCGATATTAAAGCAAAGGGATTAGCACCTTATTGCAGGCAACCTGGATTTGTCATTGTGCTGTCGTTATCCAATTTCCAGATGATAATGTGACTGTGGCCTGCGGGCACGAGGTCCTACAGCCAAACCAAGGTGCCTGTGTATGTACACACATATATATATCTATATCTATATTTTTTTTTTTTTTAATACATATACACACACACACTCATATATACCCACTCACACTACCCCACAAACACCCAGCACCCCAAGCCATTTAACCCTTTGCTCACCAGATTCCTGCTAACAAAGCATGTGGAAGAATTTTTCCCCCCTTTCCCATCAGACGCGCAGTGGACGCCAAGAGCGCGATGCGACAGCAGAATGAGCTGGCCTGGGAGATGACACGGCCGTCACTCACTCGAGTGTCACAGCAGACAAGCTCTGCTGATAGAGGTGACACCACTCACATGTTAAAAAGGTGAAGTGGGGACAGGATTGGTCCCTTGGAGACGTGGCCAGCAGCTCCTCTCTGCTGGCGCCTGTGTCGTGTAAATCATCGCTTATGTTGCAGATCCTGTTCGTTGTTAGGAGAGGAAATAAATTCATATGTGACACAAGCAAGACAGGTTTTGTTTGACAGCCCTGAGGTACCAGTGCTGGGATCAGATCTCTTTACAGTGCTTGAGAAGAATGACAGGGACACTGCTGGATCTCCTGCATGTATCAGGACAATGTTAATTTCTGAGGGAGCACTGGAATAGGGAATAACTTCCCTTGAACCGATCCTCTTCATTTTTAACTGAGATGTATTAACACAAACCCTTCAGTTTCAAAGATCAAGACTGGTGTGCGGGATATGTGGCAATTTATTTCTCCTTCTTCCCTTAGATGCAAAGTCCTGTGCTCCTTTTCCCAAATCTCTCCTGCCCTCTCCACCTTCCCCTTCCTCTGCTTTCTCCTGCTATCACTGCACCTTTCCTACCTCCTGCTCCTTTCCTGCAGAGGAGCCAGCTGAGTTTTGGAAAGCCATTGTCAGAGCAAGCAACCAGAGCTATATGGAGGGTAGGACTCCTAATTGCCTGAATCTTGTAATTCACAGCTGTCACCTTTGAGTGGGAATGACAAATTCTTGGATACGTTCACCAGGTACACTAGATACTAACAGAAATTTAGTTTAAAATTTAAGGCTTAGGGGTGAAATGTGTCTTGGTGATTGACCCTCTTAACCCTACACTGTCAGAATGGTTCCTGCCCAGGAAAGCAGTGGTGGAAAACTGTAATTTTATTTATCTACTATTATTAGAGGGCCAATGTGAAGATCCATGGATGGTAGTTTGGAGATTTGTTGGAAAACTTGCAAGGGAAGTGCTGGCTTCACACAAGGCTCATACACGAAGGGCTGCTTTTGGTATTTTCCCCTTCAAAACCAAACAGTCTTATGGACAGACATCATATTTTGTGCTTGTTTGGAACAGTCTGAATGAAAAACATTTACATTTAAGCAGCAATTCAGTTACTCTATTGACCATGGACTTAGGTCAAAACATACCTCCTTAGTTTTCCTTCCTTGTTTTAAATATGAAGGAAAAAAAAAGTTAAAACAGTAGATCTGGGGCCTAATCTCTACATAATTAAAGACATTTTGTGGCACCATCATCCCTGGTATGGCTGGGTCTTCTTTACATTGACAATTAAGTTTTGATGCCAAATTTCAATTCTACCAGAAGCAAAAAATTAGAAACAGACTAAAATTTCACTATTGATAAGACGGATAAATATTCTATTGACACCGAATCCCTTCACATAAACTCTTTTTACATCCATTGTCGCCACTTTCACTGTGGGAAGATGTGTCTGAGTCTCGAAGTTCCCAATGACCATCTACTTCTTCCAGCCCATCCCATAACTAAGTTTTCCACTAAGAAAAGAATTACGAATTGACAATAAAAAATTCATATTGATTCCAAAAGTACTTTTGGTCAGGCAGTTTTATTTGACATGACACTTTTCGTTCAAGTTTTAACCCCCACTTCATACTCATGATATTTCTTATCCCATCACACCCATAAAGAACCCATTACAGAACCAGAATTTTCTCTGATGGAAAACCCTCTAGGTTTTTCATGTGGACTTTCCAACCTTTTTACTAGACTGTAAAAGAGATGTTGGCCACCTCAACTAACCCCAAACTATTAAGTAAATAAATAAATAAATAAAATTCATGATATAATTTTGGCCGTGTGTGGAAAAAATATAGAAAATAGTCTTGAATGGAAATGTGAAATGTTCTCTTTCCAGTTCTATTGCAAGGCTCTTCCAGTTCATTATCTGAGAAGGAACCTGCTTCTATTTTTAAGTGCAAATTTACCTCTCAATGCCTTATATGCTTTTGTTCCTGTGCTGTCATTGTCCATTACTATCAAGATATTCCTGACTGGTATTTACTTTTGCAACATATTTTCACAGATAGAAAGATATCTTCCTGATTTGCTTTGCCAAATTAAACAAACTCTTTACTAAATGGTTTTATGATGCTCTTCCTTATTTCTTAAAATAAACTCCGTTTCCATCATAAATGATCATCATAAATCTCCTTCCTTTTACTTGAACTGATTTTGTCCTTTTTTGTACATCAGCTGTGAGTGACTGGCATATTTTACACAAGAATATGCTCTCTACACTGAATATTTAACCTAAGTCTAATTCTGTGAATATCTAACCTAAAATTAAATAAGTTTAAATTAAAGGAGATTTTAAGCTTACTTTAAGCTCCTGAGTATCATCGCTTCCACACCTTCACACACTTGAGGAGTGCAGCAAATAAAACTTTGAAATAACCTCAGGTGTTACAATATCTGCACTTCTTGACATGGAGATTTTTACCATCCTGCCTTTGCCTGCTCACTGGAGGAAAAGAGGAAATGCAGGAAAAGAGCTGTCAAGTCTTTCTTTTTTATAAAACCCTGTGCAATTCCACAGAGCAGCCTGCCTAAAATCTTCACAAAAGTTACCAAATCCAAGAACTTTGGGGTTAGGAGGGGTCAGAATTCATCTAGTTTGAGCTCCATTCCTGCTGCCTGCATATGTGCCACGTGACACAGGGAATTAGTTGTAATATCTCATTTAGTGCTCTGCATGGGAATTGCCATTGGAATGAGCCATTCTTTGATAATTTGCTTCCCTTTTATTCCTTGCTGTGAGCCTCAAATTTCCTGCAAAAGCACCATTTTTCATACGCTACCTCAAACATAACTCTCAACAAAAACCAAATTCAGTTTGTGTCCAGTTAGAGGTCAATTAAGAAGGAGCAAAGCACCCTGAAGTAGAGTGAGAATAGGGACTAAATGGATTCTGGACAACTGCCCAGAATTATATTCCTGATTTTGTATAAAGGCACCTGCACAAAGATACACAATATATTTATCATTGTGCTTCCTATTCTGTCTTATTTATATTGATATTAGGAAGATTTTGCAAACCAGGGATTTCTATCTGTAAATATATCACAGTATCTATTATACACAGGCATTTTACTGGAAGATAAACTGTGTGATAGGCATCTCTGACTCTCCAGCTGTGCAAGACTATAGCAGTCACAGCAATCACCTCTGTCTTCTCTTGACAAATTAATGAGCCGTGCTTGAAGTGACCCTAACAAAGGAGTTAAATTAAAATCATGTATATAAGCACTTCAAATCATAACAGACAAGCCATATTTTTTAAAGGCTTGGCAGTGTGATATACAGACCTACTGACTAATACCTTACCACAGCCGGGCTTCCAAGGCTCCCCTTCAGCCTCACTGTCCTGGGCTGCAAATAAGCCTCCAGACTGTGCTGATTAAAGATCTTTTTGTAGTTGTGGTTGTGTTACAAAACCATAAAATTATTATGGTTGGGAAATACTTCTAATACTATTTATGCAGCCATTAACTCAGCACCACTGTGTTGACCTCCCAACCATGTCCCCAAATGTCCCATTCATTCACCTCTTGAGCACTTCCAGGGGTGGTGACTCCACTCCTGCCCTGGCAAGCCTGTCCCAATGCCTGACCACTCTTTCAGTGAATGATTTTTTCCCCTAATATCCAACATAAACCTCCCCTGATGGGAGTTTTTTGCAACTTGAGGCTGTTCTCTCTTTTCCTGTTGCTTGTTACCTGGGAGAAGAGATCAACCTTCCCCTGGCTCCAACCTCCTTTCTGAGAGAAAAGGTCTCTCTGAAATTGAGAGTTGTTGAGAATGATAATGATGCAGGACAATTCACTGCTCTGAAAGCCCAAGGAGATGGGCCTGGCAGGAGTGCAGGTTCTGTGTATTTCTGATGGTCCAACTGGGTTTCGCATGACTCAGGTATGAAAATATTCCCTTTTTCCTTCCACAGAAAAATACACTGGAATTCTTTGTCTGACTTGTAATTCCAGCCCAATTATCTGTGCCTGTGCCAGCATGTGCTGCTTAAATGGAGACAGATAGACACTGGGGACAGTACATGTCCCAACAGGAAAACCCTGATTTCATTTCACAGGTTATCTGTGGCTTTATTGCATCGGAAATGTCAGCCATGAGTAATTCCAGAAAAGCTATGACTGATGGGGAGCAATAAATAACAGTGCAGAGGAGCCCGAGCAGCTGAGGGTGGGTGAGTTCTGAGCCAGTCCTGTGATCTGGTGATGTGAATGTTCTCTTCAATAAAGATCCCAGGTCTTCCCATAACTGGGACAGGGAATCCAAGGCTTTTAGCACTGCTCTTGCGTCTGTAGTAAAACATCCTCCATCCTAGGCAACTCTCCTGGTCCATGCTGCTTGGAATCTTTTCACAGAGTGTGCACAGACAGGAAGACAAAACACAGCTGGGACAGCAGTCCCAGCGTGGAGATGTCATTTCTGCCTGAAAAAAAGGCAGCCTTGAGGTTTCCTTGCTGGCACACAGAAGATGGTGCTTCCCTCCTTCAGAGGGTCTCTTGGGATCATGTCTTGGGATCATGTAAATAATGGAATGCTTTGAGCAGGAAGGGATCTTAAAGATGATCCAGTTCCACCCCTTCCACTAGTTCAGGTTGCTCCAAGACCCATCCAGCCTGGCCTTGGACATTTCCAGGGATCCAGAGGCAGCTCAGCTTCTCTGGGCAACCTGTACCAGGGCCTCACAGCCGCTGTAACATTTCCCACATCATTTTCCTGCTGTCCCATTTTGCAGTGTCCTTCAGCGTAATACGAACAGCCCCACTCACAACAGTGATGTTGGTTCAGCTGATCCAAAATGCAGTATATCTTCAGAATTGGCCCTGATTTAAGATCTGATCTTGCACTTAAGAATTCCTCATTGAGCTTAATGCAACACCACAAAAAAAACCAACAAAACCCCAAAACCAAAAGCACAAGAGCAAAGCAAAACAAAACAAAACAAAACAAAACAAAACAACCCACCCAACCCAAAAGAAAACAAAAATAATATCCTGCCCCCTAAAAAAAACAAACTCGCAAACAAACAAGCAAACAAAAACCACCTACAGCTGAAACCAACAAACCAAAATGAAAACAACAAAACAAGGATTCCTACAGTCACAGACCATTGTCCTCCTTCTGGCTGCTTTTCCACCATGAACCACACAAGGTCTACTAGAAAAGTTAAGCATGTGAACAGTTTGTATCACTGGCAGACATCAGGATGGTCCATGGGTCAGCAGTAAATGGGAAAGGATGTGGTATTAATTTCAGAGGGTAATTCTTAGACAAATCCAATTTCTTTCTTGCATAGATGGAATATATGGAATATACTTATACTTGGATAAGCCTCAGTAGTGCACAACATCAAAAAATAA
The DNA here is from genome assembly GCF_027579445.1 of Ammospiza nelsoni. Taxonomy (NCBI): domain Eukaryota; kingdom Metazoa; phylum Chordata; class Aves; order Passeriformes; family Passerellidae; genus Ammospiza; species Ammospiza nelsoni. Next base: position 111,419,049 of record NC_080635.1, read on the forward strand.
CATTATGCAATATCAAGAGAGTACACAATAAGATGGCCAAACATCAAATCCTCCGTCCCCTATTAAAAACAGATGGGATATTACCTTTTTCATATTACCCATATGCTTTTAATACAGTTTCAGGATCTGATGCTGAAATACACTGCTGTCTGCTCCCATCCCAGCCCCACTCTTCACAGCCTCCTCTGCAGATAAGGGCTGACATCTGGGCTGTGCAAATAGCGGCTGTAAGAGGCTAAAAAGAGCAAGATGGGGACAGAGGAAGGAGGGAGAGAAAGGGCTCCTTGTTGCTGTAGAGGAGAAGGAAAAAAGACCTTTAAAAAGTGAGTCTTGGTATTGAATATCAATAAAATTTAGTATGTACAAAACTGACCAAAAACTCTGCGACTGGCAGGACTCAAAAGGGAGATCCAGGGGGAAATTATTGTAAAGCAAAAGAGTATCCTGTGTTCTTTTGTCAAAATGAGATGCAGATCTGTTGCTGTATCTGCATGGAGATACAAATATAAAGTCACTACTGATAAAATGCATGGGAGTTTTTGTGGCTGATAAATTACCAGCAGAAAAGTCAAGCATACGGGCCCACATCATGTGGGATGTAGGACCTGGGCAAACAAAGAGAACTGGGTCTGGAGAGTCAGAACTGAAAAGTTTGCTCACTACAGTGAGCAAGCAGAAGACCAGGAAGCTCTCCTGTTTCTGTGGGAGAATGGGCTAATGGAATCATTGAATTGTGCCAGTAGAAAAGAGGATTTAATACCATTTAATACCATTTAATACTTTTGCATTTGGCATCAATTCTATACAACCATAGAATACTGGGTTGGAAGAGACCTCAATGATCCTGTGGTCCAACCTTTCTTGGAAAAATCATGGTTTTGTCAAGGTGGCTCAGCACCCTGTGCAGTTGAATCTTAAAAATGTCCAAAGTTGGGGAATCCGCCAAGAAGGAAACCTTGACTTTCAGTCATACCCACTTCCAAACAGATTCAGAAAACAGAGAGAAAGAAAGAAAGAAAGAAAGAAAGAAAGAAAGAAAGAAAGAAAGAAAGAAAGAAAGAAAGAAAGAAAGAAAGAAAGAAAGAAAGAAAGAAAGAAAGAAAGAAAGAAAGAAAGAAAGAAAGAAAGAAAGAAAGAAAGAAAGAAAGAAAGAAAAAGAAAGACTTGCCAGAACCCAAATATTTTGATTTTTTTTCCGAAGCAGACAGTGAGGTGATTTGATTACTTTGAAGGTATATGGAGGAGGAGGAGGAAAAGTCAATGCCCAGAAAGCTACTGATGTAAAAGTGGAGGAAAGAAACCAGGTTCTCTCATGGGAATCTGGAGGTAGAGGCTGACAGGAGGAAATTAGCAAGTATTTGTGACAGAAAGAAAAAGAATAGGATCCAACACCTGGGCACATGTTCAGGTAGTATTGGATGTGTCCAGCTACTGAATCATTGAGACCAGATGGATTTCTAGAATTTTAGGTAAAAATAATCAATACTTAGAGTCGACACTAAGGCATCAATGTGAAGAGTAGTGGCTTCTATCCTGCAGGCCTTAAATTTTAAAAGTATATGAATAAATGTTTAGATCTTCAAGATAGTTAAGGCAACAACCCACCTTTAATAATGCACCCCTGCTGCCACATCAATTTATAAACATTCATAGATTTAATTATTTAGAATTTAAGAGCTATGATGGCCTGAATTAACCCAATTCTCCATAGTTTCAAGGCAGACTTCCAGGAACTCTGTTCCTCATTTAAGGCACCACTGACATCTCTGCATTCGAGAGGCACATGAGCACCAACAGAAAAACAAGGTAATTGATGCTTGGGAATCCAGCTAGAACTTGGGCATAGCTCTGACATCACAGAATCATGGAATGGTCTGGGTTGGAAGGGATCTTAAAGGTGATTTTTTTCTACCCCATGCCATGGGTAGGGATACCTTCCAAAAGAGCAGGTTACACCAAGCCTTGTCCAACTTGGCCTTGGACACTTTCAGGAATGGGGCAGCCACAGTTTCTCTGGACAAGTAATGAAAATTTTATAACATGTTTCAGCATGGTTAGTCATATTTCAGTCAATGGAGAAATTAATAAGTACATCAAGTGGACAAAGTACCTCACTACAGTTTAATCAGTATCTGGTGGTGATTCGTCTGCTACTTACCTACTGTTACCTTCTCTTGGGGACAGCAAAACAGACTGAGTCACCATTAAGGTGTCAACTGGCAAGCCAAGGCCACTCTGAAGTTCTCCGGTCTGATGAGTGTTGATAATTGTTCTGGCCAAACTCTTTAGGCTGTCACTTGTCAGCTCATTTCTTGGATGACCTGGAAGATCACCAAGCTCAATGATCAGCACTCTGGATGGACCAGCCCCGTCAGGTGGATGCAGAGCCCGGGTGCTCCCTGGTTGTGTCCCCTCTTCCTGTGGGCTGTATCTGCTCTGAAATGCTGTGCAAAATGCCATGTTAGGGCAGTGATATCTCTTTTTGCTGGCATTGGCTGAGATTACCTGCAAAGTGCTTTCACTTCCCAGCACATTATAGACCACTCTGACTTGGTCATGACCAATCTTCAAGAAATCAGCCAATCGATGTGCTATGGTTGCCTCACCCTCCTCCCCAGCAGCCTCAGTTACCGTGAAAGCCACAAGAAGGGAAAGGCCAGCAACTATTTCCACAGGTTTCTTCTCGTGGAGGAGAACATAGAGAAGGTTGTCCTCAAAGCTGAAGTAATTGGCCCCTGCCCCTGAGTTCAGTGAAAAAGAAGATGGGGTCGGAGAGACATAATTCCCTTGGATGAAAACACGAAGGCTGAGTGGTTCAGAGAAGAACATGGCAAGGGGCAGCCTGGTTGTGTTTTGGCCACTGAGGAGGTAGAGTCTGAAAGCCAGAGGTGCCAGGTCTGGGAAGCAAACTGTGGTGATTTTGGTGGAGGGCAGAACAGAGAAGAAAGCAGAACAATGCTCTGCAGGGTGGCACAAAGAATGCGAGGTCTCATCAGTGAAGGTGTCCATAAAGCTGCCAGTCATTGTAACCACTGGGAACAGTCTCTGGCTGTCCACACTGGAATCCAAGTTTTCTAAGATGACAAGTGCATGATCTGTCTGTTTGCAGAAGTAGCCTTGTACTGAGGGCTTGAAGAGACACTTGCTGTCATCTCTGTAAATTCCTGGAAGAGAATAAAGGGAGATGGGGGAAAAAAAAATTAATTGTTTCAAACATCATCTCAATTTTTTAATAGGTCCTTATTTTCCCATTCCAAATTAAAAGTCACTTTGCCTGTGTTAAAATTTTACACAGTTTTAAGAGAAGCCTGGACACTGAGAGGTATTAAATAGGTAGAAACTGCATCTACCTCTAGATGCCTTGGAATTGAAGATTGCTGAGGACTGAAAACAAATGACAGAGAAGCAACACATGTACCTACCTTGTTTTTTCAACATATAAAACTACAGCATCCATTGAAAGAGCACACATGCAAGACAGACTTTTTGTCTGACCCAGCACTTTGTCCCTATGTCCTTGTGCCTTCTACATTTTTCCTGGTCCCAAGCCTGTAGCAGAGTAATGAATCAGGGCATGACTGCAAGTCTTTGCAAAGATAATTTAACCCTACAAAATGCTGTCTCATCCCACTCACAGAGACTGCACTTCAAACAGAAAACACTAGAAAGGACCAGAACATCATTAATCTACTCCAGTGGTGAACCACCTCATCAAGTGAGAAGCTGGAAGAAACCATCAGATTCAGATACCTACAAATATAGGAGACTCTCACACATGTTACAAATGTCCAAACTCCCACTGCAGTCAGTTGAGATCTGGAATTTCAACCATTTGCTCACAGGCAGGTGTCTAGATTTGTTTGAGATGTCTTGAGGTACCAGAGATATGTGACACAGGGTCTATAGAAGACATATGCCTTGCAAGGACACCCCACAGCACCAGAAATCACACTAAACACACATTTGTGTAACTGAAACACACTGAATTTCCCAGCCATCTCTTCAAAGCAGTTTAAAACAATGGAATTCACCCTAAAATACTTCTATTTAGTCATCTGGATTGCATTTTACAATCCTATAATTTTATTAACCATAGGTGGGATCCTGTCACTTAAACACAAGTGCAGAATGTCACCTGGACTTCTTTTGGTAGCTGCAACATCTGTAGGTGTAACACACAATGAATGGAAGTGCAAAAGCCACTTCTGGTAACACTTTGTTCTTTCACTTAATGTAAAAGAACCATAGGCTCACAGAATGGTTTGGGTTGTAAGGTTGGACCTTAATTATCATCTAGTTCCAACCCTCCTGCAAAGGGCCACCTTCCACTAGACCAGGTTGCTCAGGCCCCCATCCTACCTATCCCTGAACACTTCCAGGGATGGGGAATTCACAGCTTCTCTGGGCATCCAATGTCTCAACATCCTCACAGTAAAGAATTTCGTTGCAATATCAAATTTAACCCTACCCCTGTTAGTTTTGTGCCATTCCCCCTTGTGCTGCCACTCCATACCTTTGTCAAAATCCTGAATGGTGCTATAAGTTTATAGTGTGCTCCATCTAACTAAATACAGTCTCTGCTTTAAGATGAGAGAAATTGTGCCTCAAGCTGTAATGATGAGATCACCACTGATTATAAAGAGAGAATAAAAGTAAATGAGTTCAGATACAGGCACCAAAAACATAAACATTTCTGCCTGGAGCATCTTAGAAAAAATATGTAGGTTTCTGTTTTTCCTTCCTCTCTTCATAATAAAATCAAAGGAGGAACTTGCTGCTGTAGTCAGCTAGAATTCTCCTTCCCTCACCTAGCCTGCTCCTTCCTTAGTCAGCTGTGCTCACAAATGTGTTGGGCAAAGCGTGGCCAGTGTCCAAACCAGCTCTGTGCTCCTCATTCAGCACATGGGCACATGCATTCAGTTCACATAAAAAATAAGGGACAGCAACATCCTTAAGAGTCACAAACTTCTGGATGAATAAGAGGATATTAGGGCTAAAAGACATCACTTATCAAGGACACATTATGTGAAAATTTCTGCTAGATAAAAGTAGCAGACTTCTAAAAAATAAATTAACTATGAGAAGTGTTAGATGGGCTCTGAGCAACGTGGTGCAGTGGAAGGTGTCCCTGTCTACCTGGGGATGATCTTTAAGGTTACTTCCAACTCAAGCCATTCTGTGATTCCATTAAATAATTCTGGGCTCTGCCTTTAGTTGCATCTCAAAGCCAGGATCCTGTGCATTATGTATTTCCAGGGGAATCATCATGTGCAGCCTGTGGCTTGTGAACATTACCCAGAATGAGCTCTCCCTCTGCACGTCCCTGAGGGAAGCAACGGAATTACATAAATGTTGAGCTCTGCTCAGGGAGGATGTCCAAATGAGATGGGATCTGTACAATCCCCCCTATTTTTAGACACCAGCTTACAAATTTGCTTCCCTTTTCTTACTTTTCCCTGTTTTTTGGTGGTTTTTTTTTTTTTTTTTTTTTTTTTTTGCTTTTCAGTGTATTCTGCTGTCAGTTTGTGCTGGAGGCAAAAAAGAGAGTGAGGGACAGCTCTGTTCAGAACAGAAGTGGAAATGCTGTGCTCAGAGACACTGGAATTGTCCCGGAGCGCTGGGAGAACGCACTGTGCCGCCAGCAGCCTGCCCACAAAGGCTGACACATCTCATCCACGGCTCTCCTGGAAACACCCCATCTCCCCCTGGTGACATTTCTCATGTCTACAAATGGGATTTGATGATACTTCATGATTTCTCAGAACTTTCCTTGGCCCCGCCTGCCTTGCAAAGGGGGCTGGCTTGGTTTCCTGCACACACACACACCCGTGCACACACACACGCATCACTGCTTGTCTTCTTCCAAATGGCCTTATCTGCCAGTCACAATTTCTGCAGCCTGCAATTTCGATCACTTTTAAATGAAACCCATGCTGGCCTTAGTAATCATAATGTCATTTACAATTTACCACAAAACACGTTTATTCGGTTAGTAGCACATTGGAGAAAGAGAACTCCATATGAACTCGCCGCTGAAGCCCTAATCTGATTATTTCCTCATGAAAATCCAAGCAGGGGTGCTTGTAAGAGGGGGTCGGAGAGGAGAAGAAAAAAGTGAGTCCTGGCCACAGCTGACTCTGATAATCAATGAGAACAGATAAGTGACGCGGCGTGTCACGGCCAGCAGCTAATCTGCCTCAGGGCTTTCCTCTAAAAAAGGCCAGAGTGGACAGGACTTAATAAATACTGAGTGACCACTGAATATTGAGCTGACATGTGCTATTTACATCGGTGATGAACAATAGCAGTGATAAATTCCAGAAGCATCCCCCTGCCATGGGTGAAATTGGATTACACAGGTTCTATTTGTATGTGTTTGCACACACACACACACACACACACACACGTGTGTGTGAGAGAGGGAGAAAAAAAATTGGGAAAAAAGAGTCAGCTATAGTCCTTAGACATGTGTGGGAAATTTGAAGATACTCATATAATGTTGAATTTCATGCTGCGATCTTGTGTACCCAGGCAGAGGAAGGGGACATGTGTGCTTTGGGCTCATGAATTCGCCTGTTTTTCCTGCTCCACACAAGAAGAGAGAGAACTGATACATGGAATGTGCATGTGTTTGTTCACCCTCTGCAGATAATTCCTCCACCTCAGCGAGCAGACTTTGCTTTCTGCAGGTTCCACCCATCATCAAGGCAAATTTATTATTTATTTATATACATAAACACACCAGCACATATATCTAGATGAGATTTTAGCAACTCAGGTTGCTTCTAGGGCTCCTGACAAATATTAACTTTGTGTCAATATTTGTCCTTCCTGTCGTGAAATGAGGATTTTCCACCTCATTTCACATTTGAAAAGAATAATGCGCCGAGGGGGCCCTCTTTGCTTAGGGAAAAAACCTCCACCGCTGCCACCATCACCACATCATATCCTTTATTTAGAAAAATGGAGAGAGGTGGAAGGAGAGAAAAGCATTTTTTAAAATAGATGTTCTGACTTAAAGGCACATAGAGTCCTATACAAGTCTCCTGGCTTTTCCCTTGTTCCCCAATGCCAAATAAATAAAATAAAATAAATTCTACATTTAAAATTGAATGAAATACATCAACATTAATGATTTTCCCCTTCAGGTTAACACCACCATTTGCTTCAATAATTTTTACCCATTTCGTGATAGATTCCACAATTCATGGTACAGGGGAAAATAGAGACTCTTTCTGACAAAAACAAAAGGCAATGTCAGTTTTTTATCAAAATAAAATAAATCTCCCACAATTTTCTTTCCATCTGACTGCATTTGCCCGTCAGTTATTTCTAATTTAACTACAATTATAGCTACAAAAATACAAAAGCAAGGAGGGGAGGAAGGGGGAGAGGAGAGATAAATGGGACACTGTTTAGAAATTGCAATGCATTGGCCTTGGGCTGGCCAGCACATATCTTTGCTGAGAGGGAAATATTCATCAGCATTAACTGTTCCTTTTGACCTGCTGACATTCAAATGGGAAATAAAGGGGGAAAAAAAGGGCCCAGGAACAGCACCTTGGAAATCCAGAAAAGGTAAATTATTCTGAGTTCAGTTGCAGAGGAAGGCACAGTGGTACAAATGTTTCTTATGTGTTTGTTTACAAATGTGCTGGGTTTGGTTCAGGCAGAGTTAATTTTCTTTGCAGTAGCTGTTTTGGGCTGTGTTTTGGATTTGTGCTGAAAATGGTGTTAACAGCACAGAGATGTTTTCATTATTGCTGAGAGGGGCTTGCACAGAGTTGAAGCCTTTTCTGCTCCTCACCCCACCAGTGAATGGGCTGGGGGTGCACTAGGATTTGGGAGGGGACACAGCCAGAACAGCTGACCCACAGAATATCCCAGACCATGTGGGTTCATGCTTAGCCTATAAAGCTGGGGTAAGAAGAAGGAAGGGGAGGACATTTGGAGTGATGGCATTTATTTTCCCAAGTCACTGCAACCTGTGGTGGAGTCCCACTGGAGTGGCTGAACACCTCCCTGCCCATGGGAAGTGGTGAATGGATTATTTGTTTTGCTTTGCTTGCTTACACAACTTTTACTTCCCTTGTTTAAAGGTCTTTATCTCAACCCCCAGGTTCTCTCCCTTTTATCCTTCCAGTTCTCTCTCCCATCCCACCAGGGCTGAGTGATTGAGGGGCTCTGTGAGGCTGAGTTGCCAGCTGGGGTTAAACCATGGGAACACACACACAAATAAATATGTACTCATAGCAGGGACCATGTAAATAAAAATAGAATGACTGCTTTAGGCTGTTAATTCTTTCTTTTAAAGAAAATTATCTTGGAAGGAAATGAGTCTCATAACATCAGTCTGTGTGGGGGTTTTATACTCTCCTGTTTACCGTTCTTCTATAAAAAACTTTGACCCCCCCAAGCCAATTTTAGCCACATTTGTGAACTCAAAAATACTGTGTTCCTTCAAGGTTTGTAAAACTAGGTGCCCAAGAAGAGAAAAGCCAGTTATTTGTGCTTCCTTTGAATGAAGCTCTGTCATAAAACTCTCTTCTTACACATCCTGAGATCTGCATTCACCCTTCCCTTTCACATGCAAATCCAAAGAAAAACAGGTGTAATACATGAAATATTTGTTCTTGCATTCATTGTGTGCTTTGCTATGGCCACACATATTGAAACTAATTATTCTCTTAAAATCAAGTGTTATTTGCCACTTTCATATAGTTACACATATTTAGGTTTGCATCAACACTTGAGAGCTCCCCACGCCTGAGAGGGAAGGCACACATTACAGATGACAATATATCTGTCCCAGTCATGAACAAAAAATTACAGTTTTACAGTTCCCAGAGACTATAATAATAATAATAATAATAATAATTCATTCTTGACCTCAAAGCATCAGTTTTAAAAAGAGAGACCAGCAAATCTCTGAGGTCAGAATGCTCTCCAACAGGGATCAAAAAGAGTATGGGAACCATTTGTATAGCAATGTTCACTCAAAATGCTCCTCAAGCTTTCACTGATTTACAGGTCAGGAACCTCTTGAGTCAGAGAGATCTTTGTTGGTCTTTGTATTTGAGAGAAAACACCAAACCTGTCTTAGAAACCCATGAAAAGTTGGGGGGAGAATAATAACCCAGCCAGGAGAAAATATCTTGATCCCTCTCAAAGGAGGTGGGTGAGTAAATCTGGAAGGGCCCTTTAGAGATTGTGCCCAGACCAGGCTGGATAACGGGATTTTCCTTTTAATTCCACAAATCTTCTGGATTACAAGGTGCCACACTTGGAAATACTTGTGTCCAGAAGAATCAGCAGGAACTGAGCTTCTAGAGCATTTTATCCATCAAAACTTATAAAATAACCAGTGCCAAGTCAGGTTCTAGTCCCTGAGGCCATCTGACACAGCCCTGCCATAGAATTAAAGCAATGGACCCTCCAGAAGACAGTGATCACCTCCAAACTGAATTTTTGAACTGGCTCCTGACTCGTGATAATTTTTGGAAAGCACCCAGGAGTTATTTTGGGCACTTCTGTGTTGGCTGGGACAAAAGTGGGTTTGGAGCTGTACTCTTGGTGCAATAAGAAGCTCCAGTGTCCATACCCCAGTGCTGCTGGACTGGGCAGAGACCCATTCCTGCTACTGTCAGCACTGGCCCAGAGCCGCTTGTGCATAATTTTACTAAATCAGAAAGACAGAATTTGGAACTATTTTTTTCTGTATTATGATTAATGACTTGGGAACTTTGGTCATTTTAGTGATCCTGACAACACAAAGGTCCCCATAATGCTTATTTCAGGAGCAAATGCAATGCTGTGACAAAAGTGTTACCAGATATTTTATTGTGCATGGAGGCAAAATTGGTTAAACAGTGTGGACTGGAACTTTTAGATGATCTCATGAAGCAGGTAAGACAAACAAACTATTCTCACAAACCTCTTGAAGTGATTAACCACCATCCAAAAAGCCATCTCTATGTAAGATGAGTCCTGTCTCCCAGAAAAGACAAATAAAAATACAAAGAGAGTAATTTTTTCATCCCTATTATTTCACCTTTGAAAAACATAATGTTCCACAAGTATCAGTTCTTTTCTTGTGTCACTAGCAAAGCTTTTCCCATTTTCCTCCCCTTGAAGATAATCCTGATTTCCTTTAGGTATTTTTAAGAGGAGTTTACTCTTCTCTTGATCAGCAACCTCACTGACTGAAGCTTTAGTCACACCCATACGTGTGGCTCAAAATAAAGATGAGGAGCAGCAAACAGCAGAGCTGTTGCTGACACAGTTCCAGTCACCATCTCTCTGGTCTAGGAATGATAAAATTACCACCACCACCACCACCACCACCACCTGAAAGCAGAACAGCAGTTTTGTCAGATGCCAGACCTAAAAATGAATGTGGCTGTGCCACGCACTGCTCTGAGCTGTGGATATAATGAGTTTTGAATGGGAAGTCCCGGACACAATAAATCTGTGCCATATGTGACCATTTCCTGTGTCAGTTCCTTTCTCATAACCAGTGGAGGCTTCTCCCTCCCCCTCACTTTCCCTTTCATGACCCCACACCAGGGCTCTGAAATCTTTCAGGGTTGCTTTTGGGCCCCAGGCCTTTCCACAGCAGTTGCATAAATAAATGAGTTTGACAGCAAACATCATAATGGTTACGGTAATTTGTGCTCCACACAAGTGCTTGTGCTACTCGCAGGAGAAACGGGAGAGGAAAGAGCTTTTTTTGTTACCACAAACAAAAGTATGTTCTCTGACAAGTGATGAAAGAATTAGTCAAATAAACTTGAACTCTATTCAGACCATCGTGTTATGGATGGGGAGGTTCTCAGCTTCGCTCTCCTTCCTTGGCCTGCAGTCACTGCAAAGACAAATCATCCTTTTCTTCTGCAAAAATAAAGTTAGGGCATAAAATGAACTGCCTCAAAATAAAATTTTCAGGGAACTCCACTTTACTGCTATTATTATTATCATTTCTTCCCAATTAGAACAGTTCTTTGGTCCTGGGAACATGCTCACAAAGAGACTGAGTGATTTTCCACTAGAAGCTGGCTAGAAGGAAAATGCCAAATATCTGCAGTTTCTGGAAGTATTTGGGTTAGAAATAAGCTTTAAAATGACAATAATTTCTGTAAGAAATAGGTTGAGAGGGCAGAAAAGAAGCTTCCATTTGTTCTATTTTCTCCCTTTTTCATTGACAAACAACATTTTGACTAAATACCAAACTTTTACTAAGTTTTTAACTTTCCCTGAGAAATTAAAATTTATTTGGTCTGTGTAGATTTTTTTTTTTGTCTGTAAACCCTATTATTAAAAGCCATTTTTCCCCAGCAATGCCATTTAATAAAACATATTTCATATATCCCGATTTCAGCCCAGACATTTCAGTTAGCATAGTAAAAGGCATAATTAGTTTATAGAATTTTTATAACAATTGTTAGGAAGGAAGGCTGGTTTCCCATATCCAATACAGAGATAACAAAATAAAAGTATTAGTATTTTAACAAGGGAGGCTTAGGTTGGAAATCTGAAGATCATCTTTCTGGTAAAAAAAAAATATGTAAGTAGCAAGAGCTTGAAACCAATTGTTTAGGAATCTGGGAGGACTAATATAAGTGAAGGATTTTTTCAGCAGGTTATATTAATTTCTTTTTTGGAACATTGCAATTACAGATTTATAGTAATTACTTTAGAGTGCTTCTTTTCTTTTCTTTTCTTTTCTTTTCTTTTCTTTTCTTTTCTTTTCTTTTCTTTTCTTTTCTTTTCTTTTCTTTTCTTTTATTTTCTTTTCTTTTCTTTTCTTTTCTTTTCTTTTCTTTTCTTTTCTTTTCTTTTCTTTTCTTTTCTTTTCTTTTCTTTTCTTTTCTTTTCTTTTCTTCTTTCTTTCCCCATCTAAGTTATAAAAATATGTTAAAATCTTACTTGCACCTGCCTTGGCTGGAGGTTCAGCCCAAGAGCCTGTGCTCATAACAGAAAGGTTCACAAGCACAAGAGTCCCTGTGACATTATTAGGATGATTTTCAGCAATATTAGTCCTGTATGGGCTGCGGACTTGAATCTTAAAGCAGAAGGATTTCATTATGGGTACAGACAGCTATATTATGCCATGACATATTTATGACAATGAACAGTAATGGGAGGCAAGCATTTTAAGCCTTGGGAGTCGAAATTAATCTGAGAGCACGGTGCAGAATCTGAACACCTATGAAAACATATTGCAGAGCTAAAATTTGAGACACAAAGGCTACAGTCATTATCTGAGCACATAGAAGGGATTCATCACATTAATTCTAGCTGCCTAAATGTTAAGCATCTAGTCTAAGCTAATTGTCTGGTCTAAGCTGTTCATCTAGACAATAATCATTAGAAAGGGGGAGAAGAGAGGCTTTTAGAGGGTCATTCATTCCTGCTTTTCTTTGGATGGATTGCATCACTTCTGGAGGTATCTGTCTCTGCTGGCTATGTGTGGGACCTAGACACATATTTTGGGCTGGAGGCCTGTCTTTAGAATCGGAGAATCACCAAATCATTAAGTTTAGAAAAGATCTCTGAGATCATCAAGTCCAACCTTTGGCCAATCACCACCTTGCCATTAAACCACAGCACTAAGTGCCAGGGCCATTGGGTAAAATGAGCCCAAGCACTAATGATGATGCTAATGAGGCTTGTGGAACAGCCAGGCCAATCCATGTTCATGTTCTGAAATAAGAGGGAAATGATAGCTCTGTACACACTTCTAAATAACCATCTTCTTCAGTTTTGAATGACAGGAAAGAGAGAAAGGAGGGAGATGAAGTAACTACCATCAAATTAAAAATTAGAAAGAAACTCCCCTATCCCTGACAGAGACATAAACAAGCTACAAACACAGTTTGAGGAAGACCCTGAAAAAGACCAAACTCTGCATTTGGCTTTTGTAGTTCTGGTGACCAAGCCATGGCATCCTCCCACATGTGCCAGGTGCAGTCACCCTGAAAACCAAGGATCTCTCTGCTCCTGAACAGTGCACCCAACAAAGGAAACAGAGGGGGCCCTCAGCAAAATACCTTGGAATGCCCAAAATTAGAGAACTTATCCAAAAAGAGTTGAGCAAATAGAACAACTCCCTAAAAAAATATTTCTAACCTCTAGAACAAACATGGATGCAGGAACAGAACCACACTGGTTTCAAACACCACTTCCAAAAAATCAAATGTCTGTCAGCATAACCCTAAAATACCATGCTTAGAATGAATCTTGGGAGAAAAAAAGTAGGTTGGAAGGGATTTCCAGATGTCATATATTTCAAACTTCTACTCAGAGCAAGGCTAACTATAAAGTTACATCAGACTTTTGAGGGCTTTATCACAAATCATACCATATATACATTTTAGGTTTTAGCTTTCATAGGACAAAACTCCCAGGTTAGAGTATGTCCAGAGGAGCTGCCAGGGTTGAAAATTACTTGGAGAATATCTGTGACCCAATGACATGTTCATTCAGAACTTCAGATACTTTCAAGATGGTTTGAAGAAGCTTTGAGGGTTGATTTTGCAAAGAATTTTTATACTCATGTAGTCCAAATCCTGGTCCTTGTCCCATCCCAAGCCTTCTGGACTGCTCCAACAGGAAGGGAGTACATTTGGAGCTGGAACATCTCTTGTGCTTTACCAGACAGTGTTCTTCAAGTTCATATAAAGGTGAATGGACAGAGTCACACTCATCCTCGTTGTGTGGGATGGTGCCCATGGAGAAAAATAATAAATGTATTGGTTAAGCACTGAAATCACCCACAGTCCTGATTGCTCTGCTCTAAGTAGTAAGGATCACTTCCTTTCTATTTTATTCCAGACTTACTAGAGAGCTGTTTGAAATTTCAGACAGCCCTTGGAGTTATTTTGGCCAGGGAGTATATTTAAAACTCATTGTGCCTAATGTTGTCTTTCTACAATTGAGAAGTAATCAGGAAAGACGTGAAAATAAATAGACAAGTGAGAGGCAAAATGAAATATGAAGTGGCTAGAAAAGAGTCTGCTCTCTAATGTATTTTTTCAGCTTATTATTGTAAAAGCCCAGAGCAAAAGAGTAGCTTTGAAGAGTCTTTTGTTAATAGTGGAGACGTTGTCTTTATATTTTTCTTAACTTTTTTATTTATTAACCATGCTGCACAGGGCACTTCCATAAGTGATGGCCAAGTTTCAGGTTTCAGGGACTTGTTTAGTCTGAAAACATCCCCAGCTGCAATGGGAAGCAGAAAAGAGATGTAACAACCCATTGCATGGTGTTAGAAGGAAGCAAAACCGAAGCCCATTTGTTCTCTGCTTTTCCTTGTAATTTCTGGTGGTTGAGCTTGCAGAGGTTTGGATGTCCCTGTTTGGATGGTTAAAATGCATTCCCAGCACGCCACTTCCTCAGGTGGTCGAGCTGATGACAGCATGAGGCCAATGTAAAACAGCTGATGTCTTGACCCTATCTGAAAATAAAATTACAGAGCTTCATTCCTGCACTGGGCAGTCCTCCAGATCATTGTGGAAAATAGAAAATAAATGTTATTGAGGGCACTTACCCTATGCTCAAGCCCTAAATGATGACAGTTGATAACATTTTTGAGACTCTTGGTGTTAGGGCACTATGTGTTTGTTTATCATTGCTGTCATTATGGGGCTAAGTATAAAAGTATTCAATTTCTTCAAAACCTCATCAAGGCTGTCAGGTCAGAAAATATTATCTGTGCACAGGAAACCAGAGACGTGCATTGGGCAGATTTTCTTCTTTGAGAGTTTTTAGAGTTTTAGTTTACCAGGAAAAAAAATTTAAAAAGCACTGATACTGTGTTAGATAGGCAGAACAATTCAGCATTCTCCAAGGCTTCTTAGTTCAGGCACCCTGCTGGAATTTAAAGGATGCCCTTCATGTATAATAGTTTACGTTATCTAACTTTTATGAAGAGAATTGTCAGCATGGACAATTTTGGTCTGGCTTTTTTTTGGTATAACACCTGCATTGCCAGATACACCCATCAGACAAGCCCAAGTACAGTTTTTACTTGTTTGTTCCATGTCATCAGAAATATCAGAACACATTTAATTTTCTTGACACACCAGTTGCAAAGCTCAGTTGAAAAGCTGTCAGCAAGAATCTCCACAAGAATTTCTGCTGGTTTGGGCCATCAGGGAGTGTCTTTCAGTGCCATGAAGAGTCAAGATGCTTTGGAGAGCCTTCAAAGAGCCCATCTGGCACGGTTTGTTCAATTTTCCCAAGTCTCATGTGGCAGTCACAGGGCACAGCAGGCTGAAGACTTGTAGGTTGTGTTTGTGTCCCACTAGGATGGAAAGGCTCATTCCACAGTCAGAGTACACAAAGTGCTCAGAGCTAAGTACCGAGGCTAATCCAGCAGGTAGAAAACTGGAGCAATCTACTTCCAAAGCTGTATTGCCTTATCAAGGCAATCTGGGCTACAACCACTCTCCATGAAAGCCACAGAAATTCTCTTTACATGTAATTCCCCTTTCCAACTCAAATCCTTCCCAAAAGGGTGGTACTTTATGTCAAGCACGTGTTGTCAGTTGTCAAAAATAGATTCACATTTTCTTGCATGGTTTGTTTCCCTGGAGTCACAAAATGGTAAATAATTCTGGCAACACTACATACAGTAACCTGAACATCCAGCCAGAAGGATGTGCTGTGGGAAGCAACCCTGTGCTGCCAAGAACATTGAGGAGGGGAGGAATATAAGGGAATCTTGACATTTTTTCCATTTCACTCTCCATGTCTTACAGGGAGCAGGAGCTCAGACAGAGAGGCCTCAGAAGTAGAGGTCTGAATTTAATAAAGCTGTCTGGGGGGAGGAGGCAGGGGAGAGAAGATCATGGAGATAAGAGAGAAAGGAAGGCAGGAAAAGAAAGGACGTTACAGCTGGCTGGTGATGGCTGTGCCCTTTCAGACTCAAGTGGGGGGAAGTGAAATATTTGTGTAAGAGGCAGGACACCAGGTCATTATGGAAAGAATGGGAAATTATTAAAAAAAAAAAAGAATATTTTGTGGTTTGGACATATATTTCCATGCCACTGTAATGAGGATAGGCCAAAGGCAAGGGAAGGCAAGGATAATGGCAAGATGCTGCAAGGTAATTAATAGGACTGCTGATTTCATCACAGTTTTGGGGATTATTGAAATGACCCTTTAAATTCAGTGCAGCTACACTTACAGTATGCAAGACAGACTCCTCTTTAGGAGAAAAAATTCTTTCAAATTAACAATTCCACAGATTAGCAAATTCACAGGGTCTATTTGCTTCCCCACTTCTGCAACCTTTCTCCTGTTTCACCTGGAAGAATAAAAGTTAATTGAGGGGAGCAGGGAGGAGGAAGCTCATCTCATCCCCACTGGCACAGCCTTCTCCATCAAGGTACCAAGTTGACTTCCTTAAAGAAAAAAAATAGCAAATACACTGCCAAAGCTCCCATCTAGGGATGTTTTCTTTTCTTTTCCATAAGATTCTGTTTGTTAGAATCTTACACAAAAAAAAAGACACCAGAGGGAAAATAAATGCAAATACATTTTTAATGCATGCATTTAATTTTCAGAACATGGTGGGCACTTCAGTGCCGGGTGCTGGAACTGCAAGGGAGAATTTATCTAATCAGTCCTCCGTGTCCCTGCTTCATTGACATAATATGGTCCTGCCGATTAAAGCACTCAAATCTCTGCCTTTTCCTTCTCTTTCATACTAAAATTATTGATGTGCTTTGTACAATGTGTAATTGCCATTATTGTATATGTGCCTGGAGCATGTGCAGAGCTGAAATTGAAATAAATAAGCAAACAAAAATCACACGATAGCGAGTCTCTGATGGTATGGTGGGGGTTGGTGCCGTGGTTTCACAAGCTGAAAATAGGATTTCATACTGCTGTGACTGGTTTTGATAAAGTGAGATTTGATAAGACTGGAAGAAAGGCTGCTGTGATCCTCCAGCCTGACCTCTTCTTTTCTTACAGCACAGACCCCCAGTAAACACCCAAATCAAAGTGCCTCTTTTAGCATTCTGGG
This sequence comes from Ammospiza nelsoni, assembly GCF_027579445.1. Taxonomy (NCBI): domain Eukaryota; kingdom Metazoa; phylum Chordata; class Aves; order Passeriformes; family Passerellidae; genus Ammospiza; species Ammospiza nelsoni. Next base: position 111,436,081 of record NC_080635.1, read on the forward strand.
TCTGAGCCTCACCATCCAGGGATTTCACCAGAGCAGCCCTGATTTGCATCACCTGAGGATCTTGCCCAGTATCACACACTCACTTTTGCTCCATCTCTTTCTCTCCCTCTCATGGACACGCAGTAGATTTGTTCTTTACATTTAATTTATGCAAGCAAGGCACAGAATACATTTCAGTAATGCCAATTAGATACGCACTAATTTCTTCTCTGTGAAATAGCAGTAAGTAATTAATCAGAATTTTGATCACAACTCAGTTGGCAATTCTAATTGCACTTGTCATTTCCACAGCAAATACAGAATCATTATCTTTTTCGCCAAGTCCTCTCTTCCTAATCGTCCAGGGGTGCTAGAAGCAAAACATTTCCAAGAACTAGATATTGTATCTATCAACCAGCAGCCTTAATACCTTTGGACTGAGGGTTAGAGGGTTCAGTCCATGGCTGTGTTTTATTTCAAGCTTCATCATAATTTTAAAGGGAATAGCTGGTGGCAGGCTGGCTGCTTGCCTGGGGCAGGTGGGGGGATTCTGCCTCATGAAATTATGAGGAAGGATAAAAGCTAGCAGCTCACTCCATTAAAAACCTTCTGGGAGGGCTCTAGAGATGCCTGACCTTTGCAGGAGCATCCAGCAGGCATCCCAGGGACATGTGGACGCTGATCAGGTCTGTGCCACCACAGCCCATGCGACATCTCGGAGGCACCACATCCATGTCCCACCTCCAGGCACTTCCAGCCACCCCAGGAGCAAACAGGATGATCAGGGGAGATCAATGCCCCGTGTTTCACCAAAGCAGTGCTTCCATGGCTGTTTAGAGATCATCCTGGTGGTTTGTGCAAGCTGACAGTGCTAGTCTGGAGTGAGAATGGGTTGGGATTGTCTGCCTGGATGGTGTTGTGGCTGGGGGGGCAGTGGAGGTAGGACTCTCCTTTGCTATGCTGCAAAAAGCTGTCAGTGAGATCCTCCTCAGATGGCTTAGATGAAAGAAGAGAGCAGGAAGAGAAAGGGAGATTTACCTTTTAGGAGCTGAGCCCTACAGAGACCTACACCAGATCCAACTTCCAATTCCAGCATGGCAATTCACCTCCTCCTCCTGCTGGAAATAAGGGTTTCCAAGGACCTGCACCTACAGACCAGTTTAATATTCAGATTCTTCATATAATTCAAGCCCAGGTAGTTAATATTTTCCCAGGTAATGCCAAATTTTATACAGTAAATTTGGGAACAACCACTAAAACTGAGATCTCAATTCTGTCAACTTAATAACAAGTGAAAAAATGTTTAAGAGAAGTATAAAGGCACTTAATGAAAAAAGGCTCTGCATGGAGTATATTGTGAACCAGGATAGTTCTGGCTCTACCCTTACATACAATTTGAGCAAGCAGCACCAATGAAAATTGGCAATTTGAACGCTGCCCAAGCATCTCCTGTACTCTCCACATTTTTCTCCTTCCTGCTCTAAGCAGCACAAATCACTGAAAGAACTGGAAGGCATCACTCAGCCCTGTCCTTTGCTTCCTCAGGGTTTATTTTGCCTATGCTCTTGTTTTTATTACATATTTGAGAGATCAATAAGAAGGATTTGAGGGGAACAGTAACCTGACAGTCCTTCTACTCGCAGAGACCAAACGTCTCTCATAGAAGGGGGAATAACTCTCAACATCAGTGATGCCAGTGTGGAATGAAGAGGGTCAGAACACCTCAGAGCTTAGCTATGAATATGGAAGCCAGGAACAATGTCTGAGATCTTGATGGGCTGAATTTCTTTCATAGCAGACAGAAAAAACCCAGCATAAACATCTGAACTGCCACAGAGACTTTTCTTGGTCTGGGATTGGGGCAGGGATGGCATGTTAAACATACTGTCCATGATGAAAAGTGTCAAAAGCTTGAATCATATATTTTCCACTTTCTGGGCCACAGTGGACCACAGACATTTTCCATTAGTCTTTAAAAGAGGTACACTGAGGCTATGTCCACACTTATGAAGGTTTATGCCTTAGATCTAGTACTCAATCACAAATATTTCACATTCTTAGAACATTTGGCATGTTTTTTTGTCTAGATCAGCTAGCACTGACCAAAACTGTGTCTAGGAACTGTCTGAGGCTTCATGTGATTTGTGACCATCCCAGTTTGAGTGCAATCAATCTGGTCTGGAGCAAAAGGGATTTTAATGATTTTGTAAATGGCCATACTAAGAGTTGGCCATGGGCAGAGATACCTTCCACTAGACCAGGTTGTCTAAAACCCCATCCAACCTGACCTGGAACACTTCCAGGGATGAGGATATGTTCAATTTCAAGCCACTCAGGAGCATGGGAGGCATTGATAGAGCTAAAAATGAGGTTGCCATCGTCAGATTTTTCTTTGCCAGCTCTCCATACTCAGAGTCAGCAATGACTTTGCTGACTATCTAAATAGTGATGAGATACCCTAAAAAGGCAAAAAATAACAAAAACTTTTCAAAAAAACCTAACACATAAACTGCACAAGAGAAAAGATGACTTTTAATTCACTATAGTCAAAGTTGCTTAATCACCTCAGAATTGGAAAATGAAAAAGAAACAGCAGCTCTTGGAACTTGAGCATCTTTGAAGACTGAGTGAACCCACACAGCACAGATTTATGAAGACAACAGATCATGTCCCAGATTAGTTACAGCAGCCAAAAGGGAAAAATAAGATCTTTAAAACCAGAGGCAGTGGGATACAATCAGACTAGTGCAAAAAAAAAAAAAAAAATCGGCTTCAACACAGATATTTAAGTAATGGATGGTCCTGAAGAGACATTCTGGCTACATCTTCACCAGTAAATTAAATGTGCCCAGGAGGATTCCCAGACACCGAGGCCAGCTGACATGATCTGGTTGCATTCATCTTCTAAACCAGCTCAGCTTCAAAAATAGGATGAATTCATCCACTAGACCAGCTGGGAATGTTCCTTGGCACACACAAACTCCCAAACTGCACCTAAGAACACCAGAATTACTTGGGAGAGTATTACTTGGCTAGGACTAAAGCATGCAAGGGGCTGTGGTAAACATATTGCAGGGCAGTGGATTGCACCTCTGTGTTATTTTATTTATGTTAACATGGACATCACCCCTGTCCATCTGAACTTCTTCCCCTGGAGAGTGCTCCTGTGTGCACAATTTCACCTGCAAAATTCAACAGAGGGCAGAGATCACACCAGGCAGGTGTATCCCAAACCAGGCATCCCAAGCTTATGGAAATGGACAGAGAAACCTGCCCAGATTACTTCTGGGCCTGTTTGAGAGAAGAGTTCACACCCAGCAGAAAAGACCAAGCAGATGTTGTGTGAAATATTTGGCCTTCTTTTGGCATTGTTGAAGGTTTCTGAACATCATCACGCCTTGGAAATTCAGAGTCGCACAATGGTTTGGGTTGAAGGGACCTCTAAATATTGTTTAGTTCCAGCCCCCTGCTATGGGCATGCACACCTTCCACTAGAACACTGACATTTGTACCAGAAAAATATTTAAAAGGAAAAAAACCCAAACATTTATGGTTATTATTAAAATCACTACTAATGGGGCAGCAAATCAAGTTGTTGGTGTGTGCCTTCTGTTTATTACCAGGACAGGCTTTGAACTCGAGAGGAAGTGAAGGAAGGGACAACTAAGTCACCTCCTGGCTGTTATTTCCCTGCTGGAAATAGGCAATAGATTGACAACAGCTGAGGAGAAACCTACCTACCCACTGCAACCTTAATTAATACAAGGAGGATGGGCTTGGGAAGACTGGAGTCACCCCAGGAGCAAATGGGAATGATTTCCTGTCTCTACTCAGCTTGTGTCTCTGTAGGTTGATGCAGCTGGACTGAACTCTGGTCTTCAACAGCCAGTCCTAATCTATTATTTCAGTGAGGTTCTGGCCACATTTAAGTGTGGGAAATAGTCTGATATTTGGTGGTGCCACCAAATCAGCTCACCACTCATGGGCATCTCCCTAATCTAGACGCTCTGGCAAACAGTGGATGAAAAATGTGTCCATGAAAAATGTGTCCCTAAAAAATGTGTCACAATCACAAAAAAGCTGTGTAAATCCTCTCACAGACACACTGAGCAAACACAAAAGAAAGAGTGGGAATAGGTTAGGAGTGGCTACACCACCAGAACTCTACCACCAGTGCTTTTTGGAGACAACTCTCTGTAGTGTGCCCTTGCCTTGGAAGAGCACTTACGAATCTTAGTTAAACCTCTTGTTGCACATTTAACCATATGACACAGTGTGCAAAGAAACCTTTGCTCTGAGCACAGGTTCAGAGACACACAGGGCTGACCCACAGCAGACTCCATCAGTGCTGGGATGAGTCAGAATCACACAGAGTAAACGTAAATGTGCCCATACAGAGTAGGATAACAGGAACGTGAGGTCAGACTCTTCAGGAGGAACCTCAGTCCAATGTCATGGACACTACCTCAGCCAGCAACACACAGGGAAAAGGGCACAAACACATCACAGACTCCTAGAATGATGGAATCATAGAACTGGTCAGGTTGGAAAAGACCTCCAGGATCATCAAGTCCAACCTTCAACCAAACACCACCATGCCCAGTAAACCATATCATGAACCACTTCCCTGCCAAGGTGGTGGCAAAGATGAGGAAAGAGGCAGACACTGCTGCTCAGTCAGAGACCTGCCCTCAGCAAGGACCAGGAAGGTATTTTGCCTATTTGTTGAATCTCCCTTCCTATTTGGAGGTGATTTTTTTCTTTTGTGAACAGGAATCCTTTGCACATTCACAACAGAGAAGGCTGAAATTATTGGGGCTTCTCATTTGAGAGTTTCTTTGCATCTCCCATGCATAGTGCTCATGCCAGTGTTTGGATTTTCAGTGACAAGTCACCTAGATCAGGCTCGATATTACCCTTTATCAGGTGACTTGGGAGCAATACACACACCTGAAAAGTGAGTGGAATGTTGATCTGATGCCTCCTGGCCTAAGGATGTGGGGACATGCAGGGGCACAGCCAGAGCCAGGCTGGGTGACTCCAGAGCACGGTGCCATTACAAATAGCGCTTTGCCTGGAGGCCCATCCAGCTGAATTAGAAAAAAAAAGAACCATTAATTAACTTGACTTAAGAGAAGGCTGATGCAGGGCAATGTGACCTTTTCTCTATGTCACATGCCACACGGATTTTAGCTTCCCTATGATGCTTTGTCACTGCCAGTCCTTGTTTTTTAGATCACTGGATTGCAGGCGGGTGACGGTGACCAAAAGGATTGTGGCAGCAGGAAGAAAGGAAGACACAGCTCCACTATTCCATGATCTGTACTCCAAAGGGGCAGAATCCTGTTATGCATCTGCCATTATTATCTTACAATCTAATAAATATAAATATAAATATAAGTATATGCATATGTATATGTATATGTATATGTATATGTATACACACATTTTATTTCAGGTATTACAAATGCATAACATGCCATGTGTATATTCATTTAAAATACACATTTAAGGGGTGTATCAAAGGTTAAGGTTAAAGTTTTTTTTTACAGAAAAACTAAGAGAGATATTGGTTTTACAAAAATGCAGAATACAATTGTTTAATATTGCTTAATTTTTGCATAAATGTGTTTGCAGCAGAAGGGGCTTTATGTAGTTTTTACCAATCAGTTCAATGCATTGCTAAAATAGCCCAAACTACCTAAAATTTGATACTGAATTAGTCCAGTGGTTGTGGGGGAAGCTATAGCAGTAAAGTCATGGAGTTACAGCCTAGTTTGGGTGGAGAGGGACCTTAAAGAAGATTTCATTCTGATCCCCTGCCATGGGCAGGGACATCTTCCACTGTCCCAGGTTGCTCCAAGCCCCATCCAACCTGGCCTTGGACATTTCCAGGGATCCAGGGGCAGCCACAGTTTCTCTGGACAACCTGTGCCAGGCCTCCCCACCCTCTCAAAGAATTTTGTCCTAATATCTAATCTAAACCTCCCCACTTTCAGTCAGAAAGAAGTGAGTGTCTCTCTTCCAGATCTCACCAGAAAATCCAACCCCAATGCCTTGTGCCATCCTCAGAAAGACACGGTTTTGCAGTACTACATTTTCACCAGCAAGATTATGAAGGAGTCTTACAAAACCAATTCAGAGAACATCCTCATGGGATATATTCTCCATGCAATGCTTTCCCCTAGCTCTGGCTTTTTATCTAGCTCATACATTTATGTGTTTTGACATGAGGGTCTGAGCCTGAGCATGGCTCCTTCAGCTGAGCGAAATCAAAACCTTGCACAGGAAATTTATGCATCTTAGACATCAGTTTTCGGGAGAGAGAGATTGTTTCAGATAGACAAGATGAATCTTTTGAGTTTACCCTGAATGTCTCTTTGGAAAAGCAAGCTATTGCAACCCTATGCAATAGCATATTCAGAATACATCTACACCTTCTCCTTGGCACAGTGCAAGACCCACAGCCCACAGCAGCAATAAACCAGGAATCACAGGTCCTAGAAAAAAGGCAAAACCTGTTTTCAGAGCACATATGATTCTCTGAGCTTCAGTTTGCTTGAAATCTTTGCAGACCATGAAGGACCCATGGATCTGTTGGCAGTGGGTGACCTCAGGTATTTCTACTCTGCCATCATGTACCTGTGTGGTCTCTGTGGAGTGAAAGTTGGATGGATCTGGGAGCTCACTGCATCCTGAGTTTCTCCACAGAACCTTCTTTGAGAGCTGTGTCAACACAGACATTAAGATCAGTGGTGCAGGGTTTCATCCTCTGACTGAGATTTTTTTGACTGCACTGTAGAAAAAGAAAATACAAGGGAAAATACTTCTCAGATTCTGTTGGATAACATTGGCAAGGAAAGGAATGTCAATGTTATACCCACATATAGCTCATGTAGAGCACAAAACCTCAGAACGGCTTAAAAAATGCTTTTCCATGTCCCATTAAATCAATGTGGCTTAAAGTATTGAAGGTTGGTTTTGAAACTCCTCTCAAAGAAATATAAGCTTTTATCACAGTGAAAACACTCCCATCTTACTAAACAAACATGATGTGATCAGCAGTGGACCTCAGAAAATCCTCTCACATCTCATTATCCCACAGTTTAGATTAGGGCTTTTATAGCTTGACTTCCTAATTCAACCACAGGATCAGCTCTGCTCCCCTCTGCCACAGTGCTGAAATATTATTTCTGTAACATGAAGAACAGTGCAAAGGAATAGAACATGTTCTCATGGCTGCAAGTTAATTTTGGTTTAACCTTCAGTGCTTGCCATTGCACTCTGGTTGGTTAAATAGCAACACCAAGTAAACCAGAAATAAACTTTTACTCAAGCAAAAAAGCCTCCTGAAGGTGCTGGCTGCATCATTTCCTGCAACACAAAGGGTTTTCTTATCATTCTTGTTGGCAAGATGTCATTTCCATGCAAAGATGGACTCTGTTGAACCTATTTACCAAGGAATACCTGTGAAATTTGAAACTGAATTATGAGGACTTTCACCCTGAGCGCACAGGAAGATGGAGAGCAAAGCTCTGTGTTGGTTTGGAATTTTTATCTTTTTATTCCTTTCCTCTCCAAACTCGAGCCTCAGCCTCTCAAAGAAAGACACCTGAAAAAGACACTTGGCTTTTGAAAAGACTTCAGCACATCTGAATCCCACTGCAGCAATATAATTTCCTTAAGCAGCTCCCAAACTGTGAACATAAAAGGATACAAATTCAACACCCTCAAAATAAGAAGAATAAGATAATAACCCTGAACAATGAGAAAATTGCACAAGTTCACTTTCCATGTCAGTATGCATTTCCCTTTAAGAATTTCCATTTCCCTTTGAGCAATTCTATTATTCACACATAGCATTTCTAATCATTCTTTCAAGTGTTTCTATGTAACTTATCAGGGTTTAATGAATGCCAGAATAAGCACTAGAGGGAAAATCCACATAACTGGACACTAACCCAAAGGTTTTAACAAGACCTCTACATTTTTCTCTTTTTAATATAATCTTTATTCAAGCACTTGCTGCTTTGATCAGAAATATGGCTTTTTTATTGGTATTATTATTGACTTTTTCCCACCCACCCTCTTGCTTAAATCACCATCCCATAACCTGTGAGCCTTCCAGGGTTGCAGTGAAGAGTTATTGGTTACAAAGGGCTTCTTTGAAAACAACATCTACATAAAATCAGTAAAAGCTAACAAACAAACTTCTGTACTGATTTCTACTGAATGGGGACCCACACTCATTTTACAGAGAACAAAAAAAAAACAACCAGAAAATATCCAAAATTGGAAAATGTTAGAGAACACAAGTGACTTGTTCAGTCTGCAATAATTTATGGAGGTACTTGCTATCAATCAGAATTCCTAGGGATCACTTTGTGCCCAGAAGTGGTCACTCACACAAATTCTGGGACATTTTGCCACTGGAGGTTTGAATGGCTAAAAAGATTGGGTGAGACAGGATACATAAACCAATAGTACAGGAATTTCCTTTACCTTCAGGTCAAACTAACCTGAATTAATGGCTGCTTTGGGAAACGGGGTATAAGAAAAGACGTCAGTCTATAAATGCTGATTATTCTTCCCAAAGCAACCACTGCCTCCAACATTACACTAAAAACACAATAAAATTTGAATCTGATTTTTTAAGCCATTCCTGGAGTTCTGCAGGATTCCTGTCTGCAGGCAGGAATCTTCCTGCTGTTGTAGGCAGCCCTGCACTTGTATTTCATCTCTGACTGGTCTGGGGTTCTTTTCTTTGGGGTGCTCTTCAGGCATACATGGAGTCAGAGCTTTTCCAGGGGGACTTAGCCTTTCCAAGAGCAAGGGATGTTTTTTGTTACGTGTTGTCACTGACTTCGTTAGGGATTTCTTCTTCCTTCAGACACAAATTTGAATGGCTGAGGAAATTTGTACCCTTGGGGTCTGGGGAGGGAAAGGAGAAATCAGATTTCCCTCCATGCACAAGGATCCAAAGCAACCACTTGAAGCTGGGCAGAATAGTTTCTCTGAAGCTGATTTAGATGTCTTACTCAGTGGTTTCAAAGAGTAAGGGGGACATCATATCATTTTCCTGCAATGAAAAAATTATTTCAACTGATTCTACTTACAGCTCTAATAACTTGCAATAACTTTCAGGGAAACTTAATAACAGCTTTCCAGTATCAAAAAGGGGATTAGGAGAAGTACTTTTTAAAAGGGCATACAGAGATAGGAAGTAGATTTAGATTAGATATTAGAAAGAAATTATTTAGAGGGTGGTGAGGCCCTGGCACAGGGTGCCCAGAGAAGCTGTGGTTGCTCCATCCCTGGAAGTGTCCAAGGATGGACAGGGCTTGGCAGCCTGGGCTGGTGGAAGATGTCCCTGTCCATGGCAGGTGCTGGAGCTGGGTGATTTTTAAGGTCCCTTCTAATCCATTACTCCAAGAACTAGAAAAGTCCTCAACAAGTGGCACAGCCTATTCCTCCACCACAGCAAGGACAGGTCAGCCTGCCTTCATTCCTGACACATCCTGCTGGGACTTTATCTCAAAGCTCCCTCTCCAGAAAAGAAAGCAGTGGTGTCCATCTCCTAAGGCACAGAGACCAGGGACAGCCCAGCCCTGCTCCAATGTGAGCTGTGCTTTTAATTGTGGTCAATCCTCAGAGTGAGACATGGACAGAAAATTTAATTAATTTATCACGAGTTGGATCAGGAGATACAAGAAGAGCCAAGGACTCTCACAGCTATTAGGGGAAATTTTGTCAAGTATTCTCTCCAACTATTTATCCAATAGAACTGTTTCTCCTATTTCTTTCATATTTATTTTTTGGTGCAACCTTGAACCTACTTGGTGCTTTTGATCAGCTAATTCTATAATCTGTCTGAGGAATAATTTCTGCACTGAAAAGGTGGTCAGGCATTGGAAAAGATGAGCCAGGGAGTGGTGGAATCACCATCCTTGAAAGTGTTCAGTGTTTGGGACATGGTTCAGTGGTGGACTTGGCAGTGCTGGTTGGACTTGATGATCTCAGAGGACTTTTCCAACCTAAAGGACTCTGTGATTCTGCAAATCCCACAGAGGAGAATAAAATATTATTCTTGCAATATGGATCCCATAGGGATGTGACTTCATTTTCAATCCAGTAACTGAGCATGGGAAGCAGACAATAAGAAGGGCTTACCCTGGTTTTGCAATGTGCTTATTAATTTCAGAAAAACCACCGCAGGAACAAAGTTTATTAGTGAGTAGGAGGATGTTTCAGGAACAGAGCCTGACTGAAAATAATCGGCTCCCTTTAATTAATTACATACAGTTTTATTGCATAACTGATGGTTTTAAACCTTGGCCAATTAACTTGTCAAACACAGAAGTTAAATTCTATATTGGTCTCTTAAGAAAGATCTATGCCAAAGTTTTAATTCAAGTTGCCTTATCCAAGAATGAGAAAATAGGGCCTTTTGAAACAAGAATTATTGAGTAGTTACCCAGATTTGAAAAAAAGAATAGGAAAGACAAAGGCAAAAAAAAAAAAAAGCAAGGACACAGAAGTCCAATATATTGCACAGATGCATGACTTCTATTGTGGGACAAATTGAAGTGTCTAGGTTACCCTGTCTTGACAACTTATTTTCTAAGACAAGATGAGGTGCTGTTGTTAATTTAGCATGCCTACAAGAAAGAAAAAAAAAAAAGAAAAAACCTCACACCTTTTCATTGAAAAGTTCTTGAAAAGCACCTTATGATGCTGTGGTAGCTCTCACTGATTGTGTGTGTCTTATCCCAGCAACTGGAGAATGTGGAATGATTTTATAATTGCATATATTCATAAATATATTTCCATTTATCATAACATAGTTATATATTTGTATATTGAAAGGAATATAAATTTTTACATGTTAAGTTAATAAACATGTTCTTGGCATGATCTAAAACTGAGTGTTCAACATAACTACCCCAGATGAAAATATTTATTTTGCAGTTTCTTACACATAATGTCAGTTAATAAATTTTCTTTTTTCCAAAGCACTGAGCTGTTTCTCCAAAAATTCACTCAGAAATTAATATGTTCTTTTCAACTAATTATTTTAACTAAGCATTATACTCATGCTACATATCCTGAGAACCCAGTGGTGCACATAGTGTCAACCACATGTGCTTTGAACTCTGGTAAAGTGATGACATCTATATCAAAGCTATGCTTTATAAATGAAGAAATTGCATGTTTTGTCTCAGTAATTATTTTGTGAAATGAAGCTTTTGCGTGTAGCAACCTCTTGGCCCGAGCTTTCAACACTTTAACTTTATTAAGATGAAATGTTCTATTAAGTTGTGTCCTGAGAGCAATATGCTCAAAACTGGGATGGATAGTTGTGCACTTCCTGCTGATTTTTGGTGTGCATGTCAGAATCCTAGAATGCTGGAATGCTTGGGATTAGAGGGGACATTGAAGATCATCCAGTTCCACCCCCTGCCATGGGCAGGGATGCCTTCCACTAGCCCAGGTTGCTCCAATTCTCATCCAGACTGGCCTTGCATGCAGACTGGATCCTTCCAGGGATCCAGGGGCATCCACAGCTTCTCTGGACAACCTTGGCCAGGGCCTCACTACCACCATGGCTGAAGAACATCACCCAGAGACCACCTACACCAGAGCCCTGTCCAACCTGACCTTTTCTAGGATTGAAGCATTCACCATCTCTCTGGACAATGTGTTGCCAGTGTTTCACCACCCTCATTGCAAAAACTTCTCCCTTATATCTAATCTGGGTTGACCACCTTCTAATTTAAAACCATCAACCCTTGTCCTCTTGCAGCAGGACCTGATAAATTATCTGCCCCCATTTTTCTTAAAAGCTCCCTTCAATACAGAAAGGCCAAAATAAGGTCTCCCCACAGCCTTCTCTATTGTTCAAATGTGTGTTAGAACACAGCCCTAAGTCATGTCCAGAGCAACTTCATTTTGGGCCAAATGAGTCAAAATTGCTTGTTTCTTAGTGTGATCATGAAAACTGTCAAAGCAAAGACTGTCAAAATTTAAAAGCACGAAGAGGAGAGCAAGGCAAGCTAAGGTCACAGAGGCAACATCTAAGTGCTTGCCTGACTTAGTAATGCCATAGGAACACTGATAATTAACAGTTTGTAATTTTTCCCAGTGGTTCACAGGGGACTCAAACTAGTTTGGAATCACACCATACCAGATGCCACATAGACATTTCTGTAGTTCCTGACTCTGAAATGTCAGGAGTCATTACAAACTAACGAGTGGAAGGAAAAAATAAGAATTATCCTAATTTCACAGGGTAATCAAGTGATTTTTTTACTGTGAGGGTTCTGAGGCCCTGGGACAGGGTGCCCAGAGAAGCTGTGGCTGCCCCATCCCTGGAAGTGTCCAAGGCCAGGCTGGACAGGGCTTGGAACAGCCTGGGATAGTGGAAGGTGTCCCTGCCCATGGCAGGAGGTGGAAAGAGCTGATCTTAAAAGTACCTTCCAACACAAACAATTCTGTGGTTCCATTCACTCTCTGGGACGTCTCCTCAAAATTCAGACACCTTTAGCAGTGCTGCTCTTGTGTGTCAATGACAGTGACAATGACAAAGCTCCTGGTTCGGAGCTGCCTCCTGTCCTGCCAGCCCAGAACATGGACAGACAAACAAGAGTTTGCTTGGAAGAAGCCACGCCAACATGGCCAACGTGTGATGGTCCCCACAAGAACCTGTCTTTCAGTTGTACTTTTACATCCCTGACATCAAAGAACAGGGAGAAAATTCCCCTGCTTTTCCTGTAGCTCTTTTGCAGCACCGATTCAGCATGGAAAAATTAAAGATGCTTTATCTGAAACATCCACAAAGGAAATCCTGTGTTTCTGATGAACCTGACTTCCTCAATTTCCTGTTTGCTGCACAGCTGTCTGCATTGGATGGGTCTCAGGGACATTTTTTTGGACATATTTGTGTACCTCAGTTGGAAGCCAGGTTCCTAGAGCTGGAACATAAGAGTCTATAATCTTTTAAAAAAAAAAAATTAAAAATCACAGTGAAAACAGAAAGAATGAAAAGAAAACAAACCAATAAAGAATCTATCCTGTCATAACATTTGAGGTCCTGGTATTTGCTGGCCTTGGAGTAGGTTCAAGATAAATGAAGGAAATGTGTATTTCATTAAATGCTAATATTTGGAAGATAAGAGGAAAAAATGATGAAATGCTCCCAAGAACAGTTGTGAGGGCAGTGCCTGTGTGAGTATAAACACAAATGTTTGCATACACACAAACAAGACCATCGTGATTCACTCTGAACCAGAGCAGGGCTATGTAGGAAGAATTACAGGGAAAGGAAAAAAGATATCTATTTTCCCAGGTTATTGCTCCTCATACTCATGGCAAGAGATTTTGCACTTCTTATTCTCCATCTCTTTTCAGAACTGTAATTAAAACCTTCCACAAAATGGGGGTTTTTGGGTTTTGGGGTTTTTTTGCAAGTGTAACTTGATCTTATAAATAATCATTGAGTCCCACACAGGCACACACACAAAAATCTCCATCCTACACAAGCTAAACTGTGCTAGGTGCTTTAATAATAAGGCTGGTGAACCAACACCCAGCCAGCTTTTTCCCAGTGTATGTCATACTTGTTGCTGGTAAAACTTTGAGGTCTCTTCTCCATTCCACCCCAGAGGACTCTGTAATCCCTTGGCTCCTGCCCAGCCCAGTCTGTAAAGTCAGGACACAACACATGTTTGCCTCCTGGGGACACAGCCTTGGGCAGCAACCAGGGTCACCAAGTGCCCAGAATTCTTTTGTTAATCAGCAGATGCAATGAAAGAGAGCTAGAATGTGGGATTTGAGGCTCCAAATACTCAGGAGAGCATTTGATGTCTGTGCTTCAAACAGTGCAGAAGAGCAGGAGCTGAAATTTTCACAAGTGATAGACAAGGCTTAAATCTTTCAAAGAACATGAGAAAATAATGAATCTAAGCAATATATTTTCATAAATAGTTCTGGACACAGTTTTTCACAAGTACTGTAAATAGAAAATAACTTACTGACCACAGAATAGTTTCCCTGATAACCCTCAACCGCTACTGTAAGGCCATAAGTTCTAAAGTTTAGAGATTTGTTTTTAACACACACCAAAAGAAAGCTTCATTTTGTTCATTGCAGCTGAACCATTTCTGAGCAAACTTTCAGACAAAATCTTTCCCCAGGCATAAATCTATCAGGGAAAAAGAAAGGCATCTAGTGTAGCAAATAACATTAAAGTGTAGAGTATAAAATAAAATATAAAAGTAGAAGCAAGTAAAAAGAAAGAACAAGTAATATGATGGAATGTTACGGTATAGGCTGTCAAACTGTGATTGCATGGAATCAGTGGAACTCTTGGATCAAAGCCATTGATCCATGGCAGCCTCCTTGCAGGTGGACAACACCTGCCAAAGAACTGATTAAATGCCTTGGTCTAGGTTTCAGGTAAGGCCAAACAGCAGCAAGAAGACAATTTGGTTACTGGTTGGGAAGGCTGTGGAGGTTTGGCTTTGGAAAAGACCTCTGAGATAAGTGCAACTGTAAATGTAATGCCACAAAATGTAATGCCACAAAATGAACACCTTTCAATGCCACAGCAGGGGAGAACCAGGAGGTAAAGAACAGCTCCATGCCAAGTGGAACCAGTGCTGCACTACACAGCTGGGGCTGGATCCCCAGCTCTGAACCAGTGTGGAAAAGTTTTTTTCCTTTAGTTGAGACACAAACGTGGAGTTTCACTCCAGAGAACATTTCTTGGTAGCCAAAGGACTCCAAATGGATAACCCACTTTGGGGGACAGAAACGTTCACCAGAGAGTTTTTCTTCACAGATCCAACCTTTTTAACGCCTGTAGGAATCTATTACCTTGAGGACTTATCACTCTATTACTTTTATTCAAAATTGAAAATGCATTTAAAAGGACTGGGAGGGAAATAACGCACAGATATATCTGCACATACACTGCATGATTACATAAATCTCCTGCTTGAAGAAACCCAAATTAAAAAAAAGAGACAGAAACATGATGCATACACACCAATGAAGTTACTGTTAGCCAGATTTCCTAATATGTTCTGCAAAACTCAGGAATGTGATCCACTGGGTGTGAATCCAGTAGATCTCTGCAGTGTTCATTCAAAAATGTGAACCTCAGTCTGCCCAACACCCTCTAAAATGGGTGAGAAAGCTGCTTTTCCATCCACAGGCCTTGATCAGTCCGACAAAGAGAGGAAAAGAGAGCTATCCCTTGGTACTTGTGCCTGCTTCTCTTTCAAATGGAATTAATGGTGGTTTAATGGGGTATGAAAGGATGTTTTACTGGAAACAATGAGGAACAATTGTCTAGCTCACGTTTCATTTCACAGGTCATTATTGCATTAAGAAGTAAATCGACCAAGTCCGGTAAATAACAGTCTGTGTTTTGCCCAAAGCTTCAAACCAACAATCTTAGCAGTCACCAACTAATATCTTTGTCATTTTTAACCCTTGCAGGGATCTGCTGGGGGCTAAACAATTATAGTCTTCACCCACCCCTAGCAGGTAAGCATTATTCATTTTATTTCTCATCCCTTCTTCCTGCAAACCCCATGAGGCTGGGTTGGATTTTTTTTTTTTTTTGCATTGTTGTTTTGTTTATTAGCCAACCTAGCCAACTGTGTGTCTGGTGGCCTTGAAAAACAACACATATTTTAGTGACTGCCACAGGCATCTTTAAACAGGCTGCTTCCTCTGCAAAATTAATTGTTGCAAAATGCGGTGCTTCCCCTGTAAACCTCTGCAAACTCCCACTCAGCAGTTTGGTTGTATTATAAATATGTCTCTAAGATCTAAAGGAAATAATATAGTTATGCTTGCAGGATGAAATACACATTTCTTTTTTTCTGTTTTTCTTTTTTTTTTTTTTTTAATTGCTTAACCACAACCATCTTGCCTCCTTAAAGGCAGCAAGCCTGGAGAGGGTGTTCCATGTAGATGCTGTCCTTGGTTCCATCGTAGCTCTGGAGCAACTCACTTCTCCACTTCCTCTGTTTCTCCTGACACATTCTGGCTTGACTGTTAATACCAGCAGCTTCTGCAGCAGCTGCACCAAAGGCAGCATGGGCAGCAGATCAAGGGAGGTGACTTTGCCCCACTCAGGCAAGACCTCACCTGCAGAGTTGCTTCCAGCCCTGGATTTCCAGCACAGGAAGGACATAGAGGTGTTGGAGCAAGTCCAGAGAGGGCACCAGGATGATCAGAGTGATAGAACGTCTCTTCTATGAGGAAAGGCTGAGGGAATTAGGATTGTTCAGCCTGGAGAACAAAAAGCTTTGGGATTATCTAATTGGGGCCTTCCAGTACTTGTAGTGAGTCAACAAGAAAGAATGAGAAAGAATATTTACAAGAGCATGTATTGACAAGACAAGGCGGGGATGGGGGGGATAGAGTCAAATTGAAATACAGTAAGTTTAGATTGGATATTAGGAAGAAATTCTTCCTTGTGAGGGTGGTGAGGCCCTGGCACAGGTTGCCCAGAGAAGCTGCAGCTGCCTCTGGATCTCTGGAAATGTCCAAGGCCAGGTTGGATGGGGCTTGGAGCAACCTGGGATAGTGGAAGACGTTCCTGCCCATGGCAGGGGGTGGAACGAGGTGATCTTTAAGGTCCCTTCCAACCCAAATTGTTCTGTGATTCTTCCAGAAGATGCTGGAAATTTCTGGGTGGTAAATTGTAGGAATAAAACCCAAAGACTGACTCAGATTTGTGTGCATCACCAAAGCAGGAATGATAAATAAGAATGGAACAGTTCCTTGAGAGAATACGAAGGATGTCTGAGCTTTGAGGAGAGGTCCCAGATAAGGAATAGATTCACAGAATGGTTTGGGTTGGAATGAACTTTCAAGATCAGCTTGTTCCAACCACCTGCCAAGAACAGGAACACCATTCCTTATTCCAGGTTGCTCACAGCCTTATCCAGCCTGGCCTTGAACACTTCCAGGGATGGGGCAGCCACAGCTTCTCTGGGCAACCTGTGCCAGTTTTAGTTCACTGGTGCTGTAAACTCTTCTCACATCCTGGACACCATTTTCTACGGGTCTCTACACTTACATATTGCACAGAATTTCAGGCTTATTGGTATTCCACAAGAACAGGCAGACTGAATGTCGAGGACTAAGCATATGGGTTGAGAGACAATCCCTTTCCTCCTCAGTGATCATTCTGTCTTCATCAGAAGCATTTAGAGAGTCCTAATTACCCAGACCTCCTACAGTGCTCTGGCCTTTGGACCCATGTATCACTGTCAGACCTCAAAGATTCCTGCAGACTACAAATATCCTCTCAGAATTTTTTAAATAGGTGCTGAGAGATTTATTTGAAGTTATTTGACCCATCCTCCACCTGCTCAGGAAAAGGTCATCTGTATCTGATTATCTAAGAATGCTACCATTGATGAGGACTCTGCAACTCACTCAGGCAAGCTATGCCCATGTTTCTCTGTCTTTATCCCAACATTTCCTCCCAACACATAAATTTATCCTGATGATACTTCAGACCATTATTTCTGATTCCACAGACTTTGAGAGCAGTTTATTTCTCTCCAATCCCCAGCAGTCTCATGTTTTTGAAGGCTGTTCCTAAACCTCTCTTCCACCTTTTCTCAAGAGCAAGCCACCCAGCTTTTCCAGCCTTTCCTTGTATCTCCTGTTTTCCACATGCCTAATAATTCTTTTGACATTTAACTCTCAGGTTCCTAAATAAATCCATCAGTAGTGAGTCCATCAGTTATTCAGGTTTCATGGACCACCAATGCTTCATGAATCGCAGTTTAAGAAACACTACACTGAAAGAGAAGCCTCATTGTGTCAATGATAAAAAACCTTTTGTTTGTGTTGCAGACAACATTTATATTTTATTATACATTTATATTTATTTATATTATACATTTATATTATATTATAGAAAGGGAGAGAAGTGGACTTCAAATCCATAACTAGAATCCTAAATAAATGTGATGTGGTGTTTTGGGGGTACTGAGCCTCCAGGAAAGCAAACAGGCTCTCCAAGATCTCACAAACTCTAAAAATGGTGGCATTTTTAAAAATAGCTCCTTAAATACAGGAGTTGAGTATGTAAAATGGAAAACCTGCTCTTTTATCCTCAGGGATTAAGGCTAAAAGGGGAAGCCAAGAATTTCTGATAGCAAGAGTAGGCACAAACTATTTGTTGGCACATCTTCAAAAAGGATTGCTATCCTAAGGGGCAAGGTTATCTCCCATTGTCAGGGACCTGACTTCATAATCAGTTTTTCTAAAATTCATTTGGATAATCATTCCTAATAGATATGTATACATATTTTACATTTTATGCAGCTGAGCATCAGTGCATGACTGTTTGAAAGAACCTGAGGAATTTAGAAAAGAGGCAGAAAGGGTGGCACAAAAAGCTAAACTCCATTTACAGCAATAAATGTGCAAAATGGTTGGGTTTGCCCAAGGTTTTTTTGGCTTCATCAGGAGAAAAGAATTTGATACCATTGTTTGATGGGGACAAGGAAATAGGGTTTGATAGGCTTATACAATTACATATATACAGATATATAATCTGTGTGTGTACATACATTGCTCTATGCTGATCTGTGGAAAATGAACAGTGCCATTCATCCCACACATCCTGCATTCAGAACTAAAGAAAAAGAAAACCCTGAAAAAGGAAAATAGCCTTTTATTAGAATCTGAAATGCAGCTGACTGTGAGAGAAAGTAATTTAGAGTATTTCAAAATGGACATGAGGCATGGCCACCTCAGCCCCACTGCTGACCTGGTTGCTACATCCCCAACAGTGCCCAGTTCCTCCCTGATTTAACAAAAGAAATCATGTAGAGGAGTGGTTTTTCCTTGGCAGAGCTGTGTCCTACGGAAATCTCATGGTGGCATCCAGATCACAGAATCACAGACTGGCTTGTGCTGTAAGACACCAAGAAGTTCATCTTGTTCCACCCCCTGCCATGGGCAGGGACACCTTCCACTATCCCAGGTTGCTCCAAGCCCTGTCCTATCTGGCTTTGGACACTTCCAGAGGGATGGGGAAGCCAGAACTTCTCTGGGTAACCTGTGCCAGGGCCTCAGCACCTTCATAGAGAAGAATTTCTTCCATACCTCTAATTTAAACATTCCCTCTGTCAGTTTAAAGCCATTCCTTGCTCTGTCTTCTATCCCAACTGGTGTATTCTCCACCCATAGAATTGTTCCTCACTCTGCTGTACTGAAGTTGGCACAGCTGATTCTTTAATTCCGTGTGTTCCACCATCTCACTGCAATGAGCCACCACACAGACATCAAAGATATAAAAATAACTTAATTTCCCTTTGGATTACTTTAAACTTTGTTCTCCCATGAGCATTATGAAAATCCTCCCAACTTTATTCTCTGCTTTGGTCTCAACTTAATTAAAGTCTGCTGAAATCTTTACCAGAGATGTGTTTTCAGGAAAATTAAGGATTACAAGCATTTTCTGATCATATTAGGTTTGGTTTTTATGAAAGAATAGCTTGTAAGAGCTCTTTTAATGTCCTCCATTCCTACTTCCAACCCATTTTGCATGGGCCATTTATTGCAGAAAAAGCAAATTTCTATTTGTGAACACCAACAGCAAAAAGCTCCAGAGAAAAATAATGCTGATATTGCATTGTTTCATTCCTTGCAGATCTACCAAACCTGCATTTTCTTCTCACACATCTTTAATTACTGACTACAATTATGCATAGCTAGTGTGGCTAATCATATTCCTTGGAATATTAAATATTTATGGTGCAACATTTTCACCCAGCTTTAGCCCTAACTTTTACTGCCAGCCTGTGTCTCAAAATTCTATGCCTTCTCAACTATTATTTGAGTTTTTTATTCAATAATTAAAAGTACCAGAAGAAGGAAAATAGTACAAAAATCTTCAACCCATAATCTAAGTTATTGTTTCTTACCTACATCTGACATTTTATCATATTTCTGATGAAATTAGCAAAGTTCTGTATATCTATCTATTACTTTTAACTTCAATATTACAATTCAAAGAGTTTTTTACAATAGTTTTTTATAAAATTGAGTGTTGAATGTCTCCATAACTTGCTTCAGAACAGCATTTACAAATTAAACACTTTCCTCTTTATGATTTAGAAAATGTACTGATTATCTCTAGAGAGTAAGCAAGAGTACTGAGCAATTTCACACCTTTAGATTTGTCCAGATTGAAAATGACACAGGAAAATATAATCTCAGTGATTTGCTGGTCAGATAAAAAGTTTTGTTGTCCACAACACATTGATCCTCTCACCAACAGATTAACATGAAAGCTGAGTCAATAAAAAAAATTCTCTGGGTTTTTTTAAGAATAATTGAAAAAAAAAAATACCCAAACCAACTGCAAATTTTTGTTTGTTTCTTTATAACTGTAGTCAGTATTTAAATGTTTAGTGATGTCCCAAAATATAGTCCAGGAATATTTTTTTTTAGTAAAAAGTGCTATGTAAAATACACTTTGGGTTTATTCTAGTCCATGCAACCATAAATTTCCACTTGCCTTAACAAGGTGGTATGGTTTTAGATTCAGAGTTTGGCTGTCAGGGTTCTGGAAGGAAAATTTTTAATTCAATGACTGACCTTGGGCAAGTTACAAATACTCTCCTCTTCCTGGAAAACTTGTGTCAAAATAAATGCCCATCTCACAGAGGTATTACAGACCTAAATTTCACTGATTCTTCTACTGTATCCAAAGAACTTACAAGGAGTTGTCACGTTGTAAAGGAGAGAATAAATCCAATTATTCACACAAAATGCAAGGTGCATATGTTTACAAAAGAAAAAAAAGTTGCATGAATACACATCAAATAGGCCGGGGCTTCATCATCTCCCAGTAAATCAGAATCAGAGAGGACTGAAGGAAGGACACAAAGTTGGTGAAAAGGCTGGGGAACCTCTCCTATGGCTGAAGGATTAGGTGTGTTCTCCCTGGAGGAGACAAGGCTCAGGAGAGAATTCTATCACAATATTCCAGTACTTACAGGGAAGCTACAAAAAGGATAAAGCTCTTTCTTCACAAGGAGACACATGGGCAAGACAATGGGCTGCAGGTACTGCTTGCACCAGGAAAGGTCTCATCTCACTATAAGAAATAATTTTATTTCACAGTGATAGCAATCACTGGGTGTTGTAGTTGTCCCATCCCTGGAAGCCTCCAAGTACAGGTTGGACAGGGCTTGGAGCAAGCTGGGATGGTGGAAGATGTACCTGCCCATGGCAGGGGTATGGAACAAGGTGATCTTGAAGGTCCCCTCCAAGCCAAACCATTCTGTGATTCTATGATTTATTGGAACAACCTACCCAGGGACATGGTGGAGTTTCCATCACATCCTCATTTTGAGGTTTCCAAAATGCAGTTGGACAGGGTGACAGATAATGTTCCTTTCTCACAAAAGGGTGGACCAGATGAGCTTTTGAGTCCACTTCCAACCTGATCTCTTTCATGATTTTATGATTATTCAGTCCAAATTGCCTTAAATTATGCCTAGAATGTATCTGTCAGCAGGAAGAAAACATCAGTCTGCAGGCTCAAGACTAAAGCTGGAAAGCCTTGGTTTCATCTCTCCATTTCTGTGTATTCTCCATGTAATGAGTCAATCTCTCCTTGCTCAGTTGAGGGGACATTATTAAACTCTGGCAGAAGTTGTCCCTGCCCATGACAAGAGATGGAATCAGATGACCTTTGATGTCCTTTCCAACCGAAACCATTCCAAAATTCTATCACAATGCTGGAGACAACAGAAGTGGGGACAACTGGATCTTCTGCCAGTTTCAGGTCCTCAGCTACGTTTCCACCAAGGGAAGACAATGAACTTTGATGGCTCTGAGAGTCATCCCAGATAACAGATTTAGGAACTGTGATAAGAGAGTCCTATGAACACTGCAAAAAGCCAGCAACTGGCTGATCCTTTAACTACACAAGGATGGTTGTATCAGCTGCCCTTCATGGAGCTAGGGGTTTAACCTGGGCATAAGAATCAGTTGAATACACAAACTGTTCACTTATCCTAAATTCCCCAACAAGACACTCCTGTTTATAGCTAATTCTGCTGTTTATAGCTTATGATTCTGGTATTTCCTCTATCATGGAACCATTTAGTGCTCCAGGCCTGGCCCCAAGCTCTTTTGCAAGAGGCTTGCTCTAGACATGAGTTTTAGGAGAAAAACATTTTGTCATCCAAAAATGGCAGCTCAAAGAGATTTAAATAATTACAAATTCATGTTAAACTCATTAAATTGTTTTGGATAATTCAAAAAATGGTACTTTGAAAGTTCCTCATAAATTATTTAGGGAGGAGGGTGTTGGAAAACATTTAATTTTAAACTTTCGCAGCATTATATTTAAAAGACAAAAAAATGACTAAAAAGGACTCTCGCATTAAAAAGTAATTATGCTTTGTTGGACTCAAACCCACTTTTGTTGTTACTCCTTTTTTCTTGCAGTAGAAATAATAATGGAAACAAAAATGTTGGCTCTGTTCCCTCCTGTTTTGTTCTTTTTTTCTAAATTTCTGCGGTTTATCCAGAAAACTAAAATTTCATTTTGAAGTGAACAATTCTGCTTCTTCAGAGAGCCACAATAAAAAGCTTGGTCTATAAACAAAGAGCAAACTCAGTGGGTAAAAGTTTGAGAAAACAAAGGAGGGAAAAAAGTGGGTATAGAAATAATAAATTTCATAAATTCTATATCAATTACATCTTCAATAAAAGATATCATGTGAATCCAGGAACATCAATATAATTCTGAATGATCCCTTGAGCCTCAGTTATGGCTCTCACAACCTCTTCCCTGTGATATTCCTTATTTTGATAAAACATCTCCATGGCTTTTTTGTCCCTGAAGTCTACTGAATGTTTTGGTTTGCTCCCCACAGAGTCATCAGAGTATCTGAAAATGGCTGAGGGACAGAAATTTCAATCTGATTGGCCAAACTGGAAGCTTGAAGTGAACATAAATATTTATATTTATCATAGAATCATACAATCACAGACTGGTTTGGGTTGGAAGGGATCTGAAAGATCATCCCATTCCAATGCCCCTTCCAAGCCATTCCATGATTCTATAATTCTGTGACAACACCACCTTCTTCACAGGCCTTGAAGCATTGTCAAAGCAAAGGGGAATCTGTCCCTACAGAATCATTAAAGCTGGAAAAGACCTCCAAGGTCATCAAGCCCATAAAGAATGAGTGAATGCCACCACGCTCACTAAACCATATCACAAAGGGCCACATCTTGGTTTTCTTTCTTCTTCCTTTCATAATTTCATTTTAATAATTCGAGGGATGGTGGCCTCAACCCTGTCCTGGGAAGCCTGTTTTAATGTCTGACCACCCTTTCTGGAAAGAAATTTTTCATAATATCCAACCTGAATTTTCCCTTGTGCTACTTGAGAGTATTTCCCCCCGACCTATCACTAATTTCCTGGGAGAAAAGGCCAATCCTTCTTTTCAGGGAGTTGTAGAGAGTCCCCCTGAGCCTTCTTTTCTCCAGATTAAGGAACCTCAGCTCCCACAGCTGTTCCTCATGGGATTTATATTCCAGACCCTTCCCCAGCTCCTTTCCCTTCTGTGGACACACTCCAGCCCCTCAATGTCTTTTTCTTGCAGTGATGAGCTCAAAACTGAACATGAGACTCAAGGTTTGGCCTTATCAATGCCCAGCACAGGGGGGATGATAATTGCTCTGGTCCTGCTGGCAGGAGATGAGTGGGAACAGGAAAGTTGAGCTTTTTCTCCAATTTGTCTATTCTGGGAGCCTGCATTGCACTGTGAAAAATATTCAGTGCTACAACTTGCCAGAAAGAGAAGGAGAGAAGGGAAGAAGACGACCACGAATTTACCTTATCATCAAGTTGTGCCTTTCCAAATGTCAGCCTCAAGACAAAAGGAACCATAGGTCAGAATGAGAAATGCAGAGGAATTTAACACACATTTGTGAAGGGAAGGGGAAAAAAAATCCCTATTCAGATTTGGGCAGGAAAAAGAAAACACAGCAATTTTGTCATAGCTTCAGAGGAAGGCAACATTTATTATATGCTGTTACCTCAGTTTCACAAGGAGATGAACCCTATGGAGTACCCTCAGTGCACTTTAGATGGTGGGGATTCCTCTTATGCCTATGACTGTGTGTTAGGATGTGCTAAAAATGGTAGGAATCTGAATAAAATCCAGGTTTTGTATGCAAATTTATTCATTAATATGCAGGTGCTAAGTGGTAATAGTACTAGAGCATTAGTGCTTGGATGTGATTCATAATTAGGGTGGAAAAGGTACAATAAAAATCAGTGTTTGCATCTACACAACACATAAATCAACCCTGTAAGCAGCCAGCTAGAGCGGGATCCTTAGAGGAAAAGCCTTGCACATTTTGTTTAAAGATTAAAGTTCTTCTTGTGTTTAATCAGTTTTAGAGTGTGAAGGAAAACAGGATTAATTACAGTCCCTCCCATCAGTCTCCCATACCAGCAGAGTTACAAACGAGGCATCTCTACAGCAAAATGGCCACCATCAGCAGCAGGCACAGGGAATGCTAATTGTAATTAAAGAGTTTATTTGGAATCAGAGAGCTGAGTTTTAATCAGGATGAGAATGGAGCCTTGCTGTGGGAGCCTTCAGAAAGTGGTTACTGAGCAGAATGGGCCTTTTTTAAACAGAGAGGGGTCGTCAAACTTCTGGAGTGGGTTTTCAGCTTGATTATCTCCTCAGTGGGATGCAGATGAAAATCCTTGAAGGGCCAATTATTGGTATTGTTTTGCAGTTTTGAGGTGTTTTTATGGCATGTGCCCCTCAATGCTCTCAGAGGACTTTGCAAGGGGCAGGTAGAATCACCAGTCATGGAATGGTTTGGGTTGGAAGGGATCTCAAAGATCATGTCATTTCACCCCTTGCCATGAACAGGGACACCTTCCACTGTCCCAGGCTGCTCCAAGCACTCTCCAACTTGGCCTTAGACAATTCCAGGGATCCAAGGGCAGACACAACTTCTCTAGGCAACCTGTGCCAGGGTCTCAGCACCCTCACAGGGAAAAAAAAATTTTTACTATCCAATCTAGTGAGTCAGACACTAAAGAGGCTAAGGATGTGGGGTGAAATGACACTGCAAGGAGGCAGAGTGGCACTGGTGGGCACAGACCTGTACACTGAGTAACCCCAGCCTTCTACAGCACAATTCACTACATCCTGCCTGGAGAGGAATCACACACATTGGGACTACCATGACCTCAGCCTCAGCTGCAGGTCTCAGTGAAAGTCACATCTCATGGCTCAAGTTTCTGCATGACTTTGCAAACACTCCCTCCAGCATAGGCACTTACCAGCTTCTGAGTAGAACTGTGTCCATTCAAACTCTGACTTGGGGAAGACAGAGACAGGTGGCTCCAGGTGCAGGACACCTCCATCCAAATCCTTGAAAAGGGCTTTCCTTGAGCCTTTGCATCTCTTTTCAGGCAGCGTGGTGTCTTTAGAGGTTTGTACACTGGTAAGTAGGAAAGGTAACATTATTATTAGTGGCTTGGAACAGCCAGAAAAGCCTATAAATTTCTATGTAAGCCATTAACTACTGGCTGCCAGAGGAAGGTACCCATAACAGGACAGGGGTGTTGAGAGAAACTCATCTCACTGAGACAAATATGAGTTGAGATTAATAATTTCCTAAACAAGGCTCTATATTGACAATAGAAGGAGGTCAGTGTGTTTAAATAACATGTCTAATTTTTGAAACACTAACATGTAGTGAGCTGAATTGCAGATTGACAAAAGGTTCAACACAGCTTAAAGGAACTGGTGAACTGAGCATCTCACACCCATGGCAGAATTCAATACAATAAAAAGACTTGTACTCCAGCAAAGTCCTTGGAGATATTTTCAGATTACTACACATTAAACCTTGAAGAAAATGCAGAATTATTTGGTCTCAGGCTGAGAAAAACCAATTTCTGGTACCTTGAATGGGGCAAACAGGTATAGGCAGAGATTTGCAGTAAGGGCAGAGGAACAAAAATGCCAATTCCCCCAGACAGCCAAGCTCAAAAGAGGCAGAGAACAAAGACTCCTCTGATCCTGACAGTTCAGCTCTTGACCATCTCTCAGCACATCCAGCATTTCTGCTGGTTAGGTCTACCAGTAGGACAAGCAAAGTTCTTCATGGATTTGCTATATTCTCTGATGTTTCTATTTCCTTTCTTGCTCCAAGGCAATGCTCATCTTCTCTTTGACAGGACAAATCCATCAAGATTTCCCTTCAGGATGCTGAAGCAGAACCATGCAGCCACATCCTGGATCAAGCTCAGCAGCTGCAAAGGTGGATTAAATAAACGCATGCAGATCTTGCATGAGGAGCACTGGGGGATGTAACCACTCTCAGAGGCTCAGCATCCCAAGGAAGCATTCAGTGACCCACGTGCATTCCTCACATTTGAAAACCACCAGCTCTTGCAGTAGACTGGGCATTCAGCAGCTCACTACCAGCAGAATATTGTGGGATGAACAGAAAAGTGAAACATAATGAGAGCTGACAAGCTGGACAGGGCTCAGAAATCTACACGCAAACTAACGCCCAGAGCAAAAAGCAAAAATATAGAATAAAATAAGAAATTCTGGCAGAAGGCTGGAGGGGCTCTAAACATAGCAGTGCGGGACACCTCCAATTATTTTTGACTGGCAAGTGGAGTCCATGCTGGAATTATTTTTTTTTGCTACTTCAAGGCTTTCCTGACATAGCCTCTGCATCATGTTCAGTGACTGCAATAAATAAATAGGCATGTGGTTTCCATTGGATGTGCTATGTCTAAACCACTGCAACCAGCAGTGACTTAAGGTTACAGATGAAGTTCTCCCCTCCCTCCTCAACACTCACAGATGATATTCTCCCTGGGCAGGAGCAGTTCTGGAAATCATTTGACATCTCACAGCCTGCCTGGTACTGATCAACATTTCTGATGTGATCTCGCAGGCACAAATCAAGCCACGCTTCCCCAACCAAAAGGACATTCCCTGTCTCAGGGTTTTTTTTCCTGGAGGTCCTGACATTTTCTGAAGCCTGAGGCTGAGAAGTCAGAGATGCTCAGGATGGGGGTTTAGGAAATGGGATATGTGAGGCTTGTTTTGCTACACAAATGTCAGGAAAAGAAGAAATCCAAAAGGATTTATCCAGAGATGCACCTTGATGGAATTCAAAACTCAAATTGTAAAAGATTGCCCTAAACTAAATTTGGTGGTGTTTTTCAATTTCCTTTTTTTTTTCCCTGTATTTGAGTTTTTCTGTGCACATTTATTTGATGTCAGAGCTTGCTCATTTTTGTCAGACAGGTGCAGTACAAAAGCAGACATGAGGGGAGGATAGTTCCAAAGCTGTAGGTGTTTGGGGTTTTGGTTTTTTTTTTTGAAAAAAGATAGTTCAGAATGAAGCATTTTACCTCTTTGGATGAAAGTAGAACATGTCCCTCTCACTGACATGTAACATCCTTGATGTCTCTGCTGTGATGAGAGGCATGATGCCTAAATGATCAGAATTTGACATGATACAGACATCCCTGTCTTCACTGTAGCAGCTCTGTGTAAAACCAGTAAAGGTGACTTCTGCCAGGGATTAAGAGAAGATCAAACAGGAAAAATGGTTAAAAGAGTGCCATAACTAGAGATAAAAAAGTTGGGTTTTTTTCATGTGATATTTTCCATATTAACATGCCCCCCATATATATCTGTGCAAATTATTTTTAAATCAGACTAATATCATTGTTCATAGATCTTCATGTGGCTTTAGAATACTCTGTAGCTAAGTTATATCCTGAGTTGATACAAAGTAAGTCATGCCATAGGAAATGAAATCAAAGAAATAGTAACTGAAAGAGAAAACATAAAGCAAGAGTATGTAATATGTTTTCATTTGAATAAGAACCAGTTAAATAACAACCTGCCTTGGATGATTTTTCTACTTGCCAGAGATTAATATAAAACAAGCAGGCTGTGATGACACATACTTGGCTCTGTCACTCAACTCTTATGCAGCTCCAAAATCTATATTGTGCCATGATTTTTTTGTAGGATTCTGTGCAAGTCTGTTTGTCTTTCTCTACCTCTCTTACTCCTCAGTAAAAAGGGGATAATGAATTTTCTTGCAAAAGTAAGTAGCAGTGAGGAATAAAGACATGAATATAGTGAGGTATTTAGATACCACCTTTGCAACCAGTTATCAGGATTCTTCTAAATTCAAATGTTGCTCTGGGGACTGAAAAAATTAATTTGAAACAAAGATCCAGGATATATAACAGACTTCTATCCTCTTGTGCAAGCTCTTATACCAATAAAGGTCATAAGTGCTTCTGTGAGTTGTAGTTCTTATGTTCTGTGACAATTCTATCCAAAGTATGATATTCATTTCTCACATTTGGTATCTTTATTTATGTAGAGGCAGCTGTGGGTCAGAGAGATGAATCAATTGGAAAAGTAACAGAGACGGAAGGTATGTGTGAAATGGAATCTATACATTAGCACGAGACATAATTATCAAATGGTTTGGGTTGGAAGGGACCTTAAATATCATCTCATTTCACCCCTCTACTATGGGCAGGGACATATTCTACTATCCCAGGTTGCTTCAAGCCCCATCCAACCCAACCCTGAATACCTCCAGGGATGGGGCAGCCACAACTTCTAGGGGCAACAATTATCCTGCAGTAGATTCAGGAAGTGAAAATTATCAAATAATATTTTTTCTCAATTAAACTGTATCAAGTTGTAGAAGAATTGTGCTATCAATTTCACTGAGACTCTGATTTCTCTAATAGTCCATCTGTGGAAGGCTAAAACTTCAATTGGAAATAATGAAATGAGTAAAGAAAAGCAATGACACAACAGTCTGGCCAGTGGAGGCAGAAGACCAACCTTTCAGCTTCATGATTCCCAGGGCTTTTGGACAATTCCCAGCTTTGTGCCAGGGATGCTCTGGCCTTTGGCTGGGAGTGGTGCTGAATGTGGGCCATAAAATCCCAACACGGCCTCTTAGAGGGTAATGTGGGGGTCGGTCCTGGGCTGTTGGATCAGCTGAGTGAGGCTGGATCCTGTCTCTGAGGCAGTCAAAAGTCGAGCTTGTTGCAACAATGATGGAGTTTTTAAGTTTTATGAATGTTTTCCCAGTGTAGCATTGCTGTGTGTTGGCACAGTGCACCATGGCCAGGAGTCCCACGGTGTTGTCCACCAGCACCACATTTTCCACAATAATGCTGCCTCCAAGGTGGAGCATAACACCATAGTCGTAATTCTTATAGGATAGAAAGCCTGTGATTCTAGTGCAGGTCTGAAATCCATCTTCCTGGTACAGGTGAACGCCATGGAGACTCGAATGGGCCACGTTTTCACTGTAATATTCTCCAGCTAGTGAACACTCCTGGCCCCTGACACGGAAACCAATCCTCTCGGATCCTGCCACAGCATTGCCACGAAGGGAGACACTGGTGGCCAGGTTCACCTTGACGCCAGCAACCCAGCTTAATGAACCTGCTGGCTGCCTGCTCAGAATAACAAGAGTCCTGATGAGGGAGTGATTTTTCCCTTCCAAATCAATGCCAGGTCCAGTGGTGTTGAACACCACGTTATTGTGCAACAAGATCCCACTGCTCTCGACTGCTTTAATGCCAGCACCACAGCTGCCACTAATGCTGGATGACACCACTGAGGATCCCTGGGATATATTCCTGAATTCAATGGCAGAAAGCTGAGGAGGCCCAAAATTCAAAAATTGAACATTTAAGAGTTGAAGAGCACCTGTAATGAGATAAATGAAGTGAAATAAATATTACATAAGAACAGGTAAGGACAACCACATTAACAACAGTCAGACATATAACATCAGGTACTTTGTCAGTGTATTGTTGTGATGGGTGTTTGTTAATAAATATCTACAAACACATCGTAAAACCTTACAAAGCACACAGCAGCCCTTCCTAAAATATCTTCCATATGATTTATGGATTTATGGATCCATTTATGAATTTTTAGTGGTGCTCATGTTTCATACTTGCCGACAATCATTTTGTTCTGACTTTAATAGCAAATGTGAATGGATTCGCATGTTGCTGCACCTCTTTCTTGGGCAAAACCAGTGTGCTTGATGAGGACAGGTGAATCTCAACTACCTTCAAACTCCATCCCACTGGAGTCTGTGAAGTGTCCCACCAGCATCCTCCCAGCACAAGCCACATCCGACTGGATCTGCACGTTCCGTGTGAGGAGCCCAACCTCTGCGGCCAAAGGGATGCTTCTGCCATCTTCTGTCTCATGGGGACGCCCTGGGGAGTTGCAAGAAAGCAAATGTGATAAGTGTCTATCATACCTATTAGCCAGTGCTTTGAGGGACATAAATCCTGACAGCTCCTCTGCAGAATCTGCGCTGACATTCAGGTGTGTTTCACCCCCAGCACAATCTGCGTGCGTCGACACAACACCAGAAAGGCCACCTGCCCATCAAATATTCACTGTGTGCTTACATTTTACCAAGATATCTTGTTTTTAGAACAAGGAGGTGCTAAACCTTTCCCCTGAGGTGTGCAGGTGCCAAAGCAATGAACAGGTTCACACTTCATTTTTTCCAAGCTCTGCGTGCTGGAGTTACTCTTCAGCACACTGCAGAGTTGATCTCCTTGAATTTTCCTCAGGATCAGACTAATGTCAATGCCAAAACCCTCTTTGCTACAGAGTCTGGCTTGTGTGTGCTTTCTAAAAGGATTTTAAAACATTTATTTCAATGCCTCTCTAAAGGAGACTTTTTCTCAAGTTTATGCAGCTGTCTAGTTTGGATAATCTCAGGTGATTTTAGACCCATGCAGATGTAATTTAGTTATCCAGACTGGCTTTATGCATGGTGGAGAGCAGTAGGCAAATCTCAAGTGCAATTTCTTGTGTATTTTATATACCTGCTTTAGGGGCAGATAAAATACAAGTGAGAAGCCTGTATTGTATGTATTTTTCTGCTTTAATTTTCCAGGGAGCTAAGAGAGACTGGCTCATGTGTGAACATTTCCTGCAAGTATCTACATTTGCCAAGGTGAAACTCAGTATTTACCCATTAATTTTTCCATCAGTACTTTTTTTTTTTTCAGCTGTATCTAACAACTGCTGCATTACTCAAATTCCCCTCATGATACATTTATTATATCTACATCAGCTAAAAGGAAAGCCCTAAAATGCATAAACTACTGGAAATAAAGTCTAGATGTTCTATGCTTTGAACTGCACATTTTGTTTGAAAAATGCAATTGTCATAAAAAGCTGTGCCATGCAGGCTACTGTTGATTAACACTGTGGATAATTGCAGAACAGAGCTCAGTTCCAAGTGAAGCTTTGATTACTGGCTCAGGCATTTAAATATTCACCATTTAAAACATGATGTTTCTGGATCTTTTTATCCATTACACTAATTTCTGGGCCTACTGGTTGGAATAAAGATCAAATTTAAAAAAACATTGATGTGCACAAGAAAAGTCCTTGGTTTGAAGGTTCAGAATTGTTAATAAAATTATTTTTCTTTTGTTAAATAGATGGTAATAAATTTACTTTATAGGTTGAAATAAAAGTAAGTGTGTATTAGCACTGCATCCCCTTTTCCACAAAAATATAGATCCATGCAGTCTACACATAAAATAGATATATGCAGATTTTATGTTTATTTAGATATTAGTTTATAAATACATTGGTTTTTTTTTGCCATGGAATTGATAAAATTTTGTATTTTAAACTTTATGAATAGGATTATTTTGAAATTTGAAAAAATGGTGGGGTTTAATTCTTTTCCAGGTTTTTGACATACCATAGAAATTGTGCAAAGGGCCTAAAATCCTACATTTCTTTTTTCCTTTAGGAGAGGAAAAATTGCTTTCTCTGTCTGTGAACCAGCTCAACTTGAAACACCAGAAAGTTTTCCCAAACAATTCAGCAGTGAATTGATTGTATTCACAGAAATTCATGTTAGAATCAGCAAGCTAAAAAAGTACATGGAGAAAGAAATGAAGATACCACAAGGACGTAGAATTGATCCTGTTGAGATATGAAATGGAAAGTCAATATTTCAGAAGAAAACTCTCAAAAAGAGGAAAGAAACCTTCCTTACCAATGTGCCTGTGCAGAAGATGTTGATGAATTCTTATATTATGACCATGGACTTCTTTAAGTGTAACTACTTCAGCTTGGTGGGCTTCATAGGAGGAAGAGCTGATCACAATATCCCCACCTTGATCCCAATCTACTTCATCCTCCACAAAAATCCTGTAACACCATGATATAAACTTAATGTCATTACACTTACAATTTCATAAATTTCATTAAAAATGAACAGCTCTGCTCAGGGAGATCTGAAAAGAAAAAAAAAAAAGAAAAAAAAAAAGTCTACAGGCTATGCTGTAGGAAAAGCCCCTTTAGGGCTTTCTGCAAAAACAGATGTCTGAAATATGTGGGAGGAAATTAATCCTGAAGCATCTACTTCACACCATTGATTAACAACATATACAGTTCCAGTACAGCATTTCAGAGCTTAAGCTGCCTCCAAAAGACATTTCAGACCATTTTTGGTGCCAGAAATATTCTGCAGAGCTGAAAGTCAGCTTTGGATTTAGACAACAACCATGTGCAGGGTCGTGTGGCTGTCTGCACTTGGAATCTGAGCTTCCACCAGAGCTTCTTGGTGCTCTATTAGTGGGTGAAAAGCAACTCAGTTATCTGAATTGGGCACTTTGAGCAGGATTTGATTCCCTAAACAAGAACACCTCTTGCTATCTGAGATATCCCAGGGTATCTAAAACATCAGTCAGCAGATGTGACAGGAGACAGGACTGGTTCCTGAGGCGTTCATGGCGACAAATGTGCAGCCATGGAAGGACCCCAAAAACATCTCAAAAGAGCCCAAAGACACTCAAATGGGCCCAAACCATCTGTTTAGGAACCTGAATCCTGCCCTTGGTAGCTGAACACCCTCTAGGCAATAGCACTTAAAACTTTATTGAACATTGCACAGAGTCCTGCATTTATTTGTTTTAATCTTGAACTGAAGATTCCCTTTTACAGTCAAAGTTGTATTAGTAGTTCAGGGGATTTTTAGCTTCACATAAGGAAAATAAAAGTGCTTAAAGACAGCAAAATGCATAATGAGCAGTGTACATCTCTATTTGATAAACATCTTGTCCTGTTACAGGGTGAGTGCTGCTGGCCAGGTGATGATCCAAACTCCTCAGGGAATTATTGAGGAAAAAGGGCACTGAGTGAATTCAGACAATTCCTCACATGCAGGCTAGAGAGACAGAAGGGCAGAGAGAAAGGTCCTAAACTAAAAGGGATGTTGTCAAGTTTTTCCAGAGTCTCTTTCTCCAATATTTTTCAAAGATGAGTAGGTTCCAGATGAGCTCTTAGTACACAATACCAGTGAATATTCAGTAGAGAAATCCACCAAAAAACTTATTAATTTATTAATTCTTTTCTTTTTTTTTTTTTTTGTAGAATCACTGCATATCTTTTGAAATGGCAGGAAAGTCCTTTCTGAACTGATTAGCTGATTCATACTGGAAAATTATATAGAGCAGCTCCTCTCCTTCAATAAAATCCACTTCCTTCAGCTTTCATTTTCCTTCAGTTTTCATATTCCAGCACTACTTTACCTATTTCCTGTATCCAACCACATGAACTCTTAGCTGGCTATTGGTAGATTTTTAATGAAAAATAAGGCATTGTTTTTGGTTGGCTTTTTTTTTCCTTTCTTTTAACAACTAAAACAACTCTTTGTGCTATATTTAATGCGCATACATTAACTCCAAACACTTGTATCTTAGCACCTCATGATATTTCACATAAAATATCTGGGCAGCAACCCAGATCTAGCCTGGATCCATTTCATCCAAGTGTTTAACTGGCATGCTTCAGTCAGAATCTGCTTACTCTGATCTCCCATCTCAGTCAGGGAAGGAGAAGAATTTCCAGAGGGTGATTCTGAAGTTGCAGGGTTTGGATCAGGATCAGCTACACAGCAATTCCTAAACAATTAATCTGCACTGAATGCACAGCTCTGAGAGAGCTCACAACAGATGAGCACTGCTGGTGAGGTCTTTGTGCTCCCACTGCTCATCTTCACAATCATTTCTCTAAATGCTGACATGACACCTCTACCCTGGTGGGAACTCTTCCAATAAGGCTTTGTTAGGCCTGGCTGAAAGGCAGAAACAAGGAAGGAGACAAGGAAACAAGGAAGAAAGGAAACAAAGAAACAAGGAAGGAAAGGAAACAAGGAAACAAGGAAACAAGGAAGGAAAGGAAACAAGGAAACAAGGAAACAAGGAAACAAGGAAACAAGGAAACAAGGAAGGAAGGAAACAAGGAAACAAGGAAGGAAGGAAACAAGGAAGGAAGGAAACAAGGAAGGAAGGAAACAAGGAAACAAGGAAACAAGGAAACAAGGAAACAAGGAAACAAGGAAGGAAGGAAGGAAGGAAGGAAACAAGGAAACAAGGAAACAAGGAAGGAAACAAGGAAACAAGGAAACAAGGAAACAAGGAAACAAGGAAGGAAGGAAACAAGGAAACAAGGAAACAAGGAAGGAAACAAGGAAGGAAACAAGGAAGGAAGGAAACAAGGAAACAAGGAAGGAAACAAGGAAGGAAGGAAACAAGGAAACAAGGAAGGAAGGAAACAAGGAAGGAAGGAAACAAGGAAACAAGGAAGGAAGGAAACAAGGAAGGAAACAAGGAAGGAAACAAGGAAACAAGGAAACAAGGAAGGAAACAAGGAAGGAAGGAAGGAAACAAGGAAACAAGGAAGGAAACAAGGAAGGAAACAAGGAAACAAGGAAACAAGGAAGGAAACAAGGAAGGAAGGAAGGAAACAAGGAAACAAGGAAGGAAGGAAACAAGGAAACAAGGAAGGAAGGAAACAAGGAAGGAAACAAGGAAGGAAACAAGGAAGGAAACAAGGAAGGAAGGAAACAAGGAAGGAAACAAGGAAACAAGGAAACAAGGAAACAAGGAAGGAAACAAGGAAGGAAACAAGGAAACAAGGAAACAAGGAAACAAGGAAACAAGGAAGGAAGGAAACAAGGAAGGAAACAAGGAAGGAAGGAAGGAAGGAAACAAGGAAACAAGGAAACAAGGAAGGAAGGAAGGAAGGAAGGAAGGAAGGAAACAAGGAAACAAGGAAGGAAACAAGGAAGGAAGGAAGGAAGGAAGGAAGGAAGGAAGGAAGGAAGGAAGGAAGGAAGGAAGGAAGGAAGGAAGGAAGGAAGGAAGGAAGGAAGGAAGGAAGGAAGGAAGGAAGGAAGGAAGGAAGGAAGGAAGGAAGGAAGGAAGGAAGGAAGGAAGGAAGGAAGGAAGGAAGGAAGGAAGGAAGGAAGGAAGGAAGGAAGGAAGGAAGGAAGGAAGGAAGGAAGGAAGGAAGGAAGGAAGGAAGGAAGGAAGGAAGGAAGGAAGGAAGGAAGGAAGGAAGGAAGGAAGGAAGGAAGGAAGGAAGGAAGGAAGGAAGGAAGGAAGGAAGGAAGGAAGGAAGGAAGGAAGGAAGGAAGGAAGGAAGGAAGGAAGGAAGGAAGGAATTCTCAGCTTGATTCATCCTTGGAATTTAGATTTCTTTAGAATTAGTGTTGGAAGGGACCTTAAAAATCATCAGCTTTTCCATCATAATGCAATTTTCTGTAACTTAGGTTTTTTTATTCTATCTATACAGAATTCAAACAGACCCCATCACAAAGAGAAAGAATAATGCAACTCACAGGAATATTAAATACAAACCATAGCAACAGCAGCCAAAATTTAATATTTGAAAGCATATTTAGCCAAAATACCACCTTTCATTGCCAGGAGCAACATTAGTTCCCAGATGTGTCCAAGGCATCTTAGGATAAGCACTATAAATTTGCACCTGTCCATAAACTCCTGGGGGAAAAAAAAAAAAAAGAAAGAACAGAAGGAGGATTTCAAAGGTTAAAGAAAAAGAGACTTGAGAAAAACTGAAGCAATAACTAAGTATATGAAATCTATGTATTTATTAAAGTATGTTTTTATATTTTCTGAGAAGTGTAAGAACACTCAAAATACAAAGTGAAGGAGCAATAAGTCCTCAATAAAGTAAAATGATCATTGCATGTACAGGCAAGAGAGGGGATTTTACCACAGAAGTCTCATTGACACAAATTAGATTTAAAGGAGTTGCAGACAATGATATCTACCATTAAAAAAAATTCTAAGTAAAGAAATTAGGTAAAAAACTTGAGGAATGAAAGGTACAAAAATTATGTGGCTATTATTAATCTTTCTGGACAATGAACATTTTCCCCCCCACCTCTGGAAAAGGGATCCAAAATCAGAGGACAAACCCAAAATACAGAAACTTTTCATAGAGATGATATATCCCAGAAGATTTAATGTTAGCTGTAAAATTTGTGTACCTTTGTTTGAAGTTTATCTGTACCAAAGAGTAACAGTCTCAACAGTGGTAGATTTGGATATTACCAAAAATTAGTTTCCTATGAAATGTGGACTTCATGTTTCATACCAATACTCCCTGGGTGCACATTTATATCCTCCAGACGATCACAGAAAATCCCTTCAGAAGCCCGAAGAAGGAACAGCAGCTTTAAATCCCTTTCTAGGGGATATTGCAAAGAACCTGCAATAAAGACAAAACAGCATCAAACCCACGACAAAAGTATCCATGGCTTCTGTGATTCTAAAAACAAAGGGAAACTAGGGGGGGGAATATGTGTGAATCTGATTTTAAAGAAATACCTAAATGGCTGAATTAGTATTTCCTTTCTCAAGCAGTTTTTGCTTTTTTGCTCCTTCACCAGTTGAAAGGTAATCATGCAGCAAGGATGGGAAAAATTGAAAGATTGAGGAAAAAAATTAGAGAAAAATAAAGTGCCCAAGAAGTTTTGGGGATAACTGCACAGTAAACTGTATTCCAACTTTGCCTTCATTTCTTTCACCAAGGGTAGTTTACAGTTTCAGAGGAAAATGGCCCAGCACTACACAGATACTAAGGAGGAAAAAGTAGGACAGTTTTTGCCCTGGAGAAATGTATGCGGAGTCCAGTAAAGGAGTTCAGCGTTCCTTTAAAATTAGAGATTAAATCAATTATGCAACAGAAAACTGCAGCAGATGTAGAACTAAAATATATATATATGTATCTGTACAAAATTAGCTGGCCTGTCATGTTCTTTTAATATTTAAAAATTACTAGTTTGGAAAAGAGAGCTGATTTTGTATCCTAAAGAAACACTTTGCTTTAAGAGCCTTTTTTTTTTACTTAAGTGAAATCAATAAAACAATAAATTGTTTCCCACCAGCATCTGACTGATAACTGAGGATATTTAAATTCTCTGTACAACTCTTTAAAAGGCAAACAGTACAAGACTTGCATGTTCCCCATCTAATATCTCACACCAGTGAACATGTATATTCTCTGGGGACATGGATGGAAGTATTTTCCAGTGTCCATCGTCCACCCAATCCAGGTTTGATTTCCTTGTTTAAACTCACAAAACTGTGTTTTGAACAGAGGAAAAGAAGGAATTAGGTTGTTTCCAAATATGCTTTCATAATTTCTCATGTTTTTTACACCTGGTTACAAAGCATTTACTATTATAGTTAAGTCAGTTAAAACCATCTCATATACCCAATTTTCAGCTCAGTTTTAAAACAATTTTTAAGTAGGCTTCCAGACTTAACAATCATGTACAAAGGATTGGAAGTGGGGATTCTAAAGGATGAATTGGAAGTTCTCCTTCCATTAAAAGATTTACATCTACATTTAGCTAAAAATCATAACTTTTAGTCCAAAAAAGCACAACATTAAAAAATGATACCCTTGTTAAAAAAAGAAAGCCAAAACCACACAAAGAAAGGATATGGTCAGAGTGAAAAACAAAGATCATAATAAAACTATTTATAATGGAAAATAAAATAAAATTCAAAAGGGAAGATAATATTCACAGAAATTCTTCAGTGTCTGGAAACTGTAATTAGAAAATGACACAAAAGAACACAGTAGTCACCAATTAGTAGAAAAAAATCTGCTTCTTTTAAGAATATTTAGAAGAAAAATAGGCTTAATACTTACTTATTGCCATCAATAGTTCCATGGGTTTAAATTAATAGATTTTAGTAACTTGATGCAAGTGCTAACAGAGAGTTTTACAGGAAACCCATTGGACTATTAAGGTGGACTCTTCAATAATTTTGGGATCACTCATGATGTCTGAGAGTCCTTGAAAAAAGCTAATATTGTGCCAATATTTCAAACAAAGATAAAAGTAAGAGCCCCAGGTAATTACAGGCCTGTCAACTTGACACTGATTCTGGGGGAAAAATAAATAAAAATGGAATGTCCAACTCTGAACACAATTAATAAATCATTAAAGGTGGATGATATAATTAATGCCAATCAACCTGCTTTTATAGAAAAAAAGGTCTTGTGAAACTTCCTTGTTATCATCTCCTAATGAGATTACAGGTCTAGTTGATAAA
Organism: Ammospiza nelsoni; assembly: GCF_027579445.1. Classification (NCBI taxonomy): domain Eukaryota; kingdom Metazoa; phylum Chordata; class Aves; order Passeriformes; family Passerellidae; genus Ammospiza; species Ammospiza nelsoni. The sequence goes on from NC_080635.1 coordinate 111,474,608, forward strand.
GATAATAGCTTTGTTATAATATAATTGGCTTCTCCAAGGCACTTGGCTTAGTAGCACAAAACTTTGTGATTAACAAATTACACAAGTGCAGCAGGAACATGGCACACACTAATTTACAGCCTGAGTGACTGGAATGGGGACATGGACTCAACCAGGCTGGTCCTGCAAACCCTGTGGCATTCCATGTTTTATTAGGGACCCAAATTTGTGTGAGGATACTGAAAGTAAGCAGATAAACTGACACAACTGGAGAGAACAATTACAAGGATGCTCTAGGAAAGTCAGCAGGAATTTAGAAGTGAAGAATTAGGAAAAAAATTAAGAATTCTCTAGGGGACCCTGATTGAGCAAAGGTGGTTGGATTCGATGATCTTCAGTGATCCATTCCAACTTTATCCATTCTGTGATTCTCTAATATTGAACATAATAAAGCAAGAGGTCTTGAAAAGGTAAGAATCTCTCTGGGAATGAATGGGGAAGAATGAAAAATAAAGGGAAAAGCTGAGTAAGGTCTCAGATACACACTTTGGCTAAGTCTAAATAGATTCCAGCAGAATGGAAATGAAGATGTGGAAGCAGCAGCTACTTCAGCTTACTCATAAGGGGACTCCAACATAGTTGATTCACACAAGTCACAGAGCTGGGTAAGTTTCAGAACCTTATGAAGTAACCAGCAATGAAATCACAGATCTTGTAATAATTTTGTTGGATACAGCAAACTTGCCACAAACAACAGGAATCATGATTTCTGCAACACATAAGGGAACAATCTGGGCTTTAAGTGTCCATCTTTGGACTTCGGTTGTGAAAACTTCAGATTTCTTGTCCCACTTTTCTGTGGTGAGAAAAGCCTACATAAGACCACACCAAGCTGCCCAATTCCCCATCCTGCATGAGATGAGTGGAAATAGATTCCCTTTCATGCTTCTGCTCCAGCTGGAAGCCCTGGCAATTTGATGAGCAACCTCATTGATCATAAAGTGAAATATTAATATGCTGCTGGCAGAGAACCAGGAAAAAGGATGCTTGCAACCTGGAAATTATCAAAAGATGGAAATGTCTGGTGAGACGTGCAGAAAAGGTCAGGAGGCACTAAAGACAGAGGCAGGACTCCCACAAACACGTTCTTCCAACTGCACTACACAGTGCAAGAAAACCCAATCATTTATGATAATCCTGTGTTAATAAACAACCTGATGTGTTAATAAATTCACCACTGACACATGCTGTCCTGAAGAAGTGTGAGATGCAAATGCTGAGATTGTAACACAGATCTGTTAGCACAATGGTTTCAGCTGGTTCAGAATCCTTCACCATCCAGGTCCAACCCCTGGAGAGGAGAAAACCTACTACGAGAAAAAAGGAGGGAATAAACAGGAGAACAGATATAGAGATGTGGTTTTTTTCTACTCAGATTTTCATTTATCCTGAACTGTGGTCTGGATCTAGTTTGTTGAGTTTTAAAAGCATTTTCCATTGTTTTCATATTTTAGTTCTGTTCCAGATGTTCCTCCTGACAGATTTTTGCTGTATTGTTTGGGGTTTTGTGCCATAGCAAAACCCATTCAATTCTTTCCTAGAATAGTGGGTGTTTCCTCCCTTCTAGCCTTCTCTTTTTTTCACAACATAACACTCTGAAACAGCTGTTGCATATAAGAGCAACGAAATCTCTGAGACAGATCTCCTCCCTTCACCTGGCAAACAGACTTTGCCATCTTGTCTTGCTGGGACCATCTCCTCTATCTCTGTTTCCTGAATCCAAAACTTCTTGGACTCTAACTACCCAGCTATTTTAAAAACTGTGTCATATTTTCACCAGAAAGTCTGAGGAGCTTTTATTCATGATCAATACCCAGCAGGACAGCACCTACTGTTGGTTCTCTTCTGGAGCTTCCTTCAGGTGTTCACTCTGGAAAGCAGCCTGGAATAGCAGCCAAACAAGGAGACCTCACTTTGTGGCCTCTTTCTGCCAAAAATACAGAAGATTTCAGAAGTCCTCAGCTCCACATCTCCACAGCTGTGGAGTAGGAACCAATAGCCAGAAGTGGGGGGTGAATGGGGAATAAGTGGTGAGACAAGTAGGATGGGATCTGACAGTCCCTGCACCCTCCAAATCCTCTCTGGAAGATGGCAGATATAAGACAGGGATAAATGACTGAAGAGTGGAATTTTTAAGCAGAAGTTGCAGGCAGGAGGAGACAGCTGAGGGTGCCCAGAAAGATAGGAAATCCTTATAATTAGGCAACTGAACATATTTCTGGGGAGAATCATATACCTACATTCAGGTTTTTTAATGTATATTTTAATGGGTTTTTTAAAATTTTTTAAAATGTAGATTTTTTCTAGATACCTTTATCAACCAGTCCCACTGACTGCAGGGGCTCCACTGGTTATATTGGATAGACCTCTACTGGAACAGCAGCAGCTCATGTGCTGATATCCAGATTACACCTAAATTTGGGTGTCTAGAACATGTGAACCAAATCCCTTCCCTACATGGAGCAATCAGTTAAAAGAAACTGAAGGTCCTGGAAGGGGTCAAAGCCAAACAGAGGCTGAGGGGTTCAGGAAGAGAATACAGTCATTGAAGGGAATACAAACACTCCAATGAACTTTTCAAACCAATTTTTTTTCTGTGATCTGGAATGAAAACGCATCTCGTTACACCAACAGAATCCCTTCTTCATACAAGTTGGACAGCTGTGCAGGGATGGTGTGTGCAGGGTGGGACTCAGCCCAGAGCCAAATATGGGACCCACACAACAGAAGTGCTGGAGAAGTTGGAAAAGACAGTAAATTGGTGAAACTCACTGGTGCTCTAATTACTGCTCTTTATTTACTGCTAACACATGGCCATTTAATGAAATACACTGATTTATCCTTTGACAAAGCAGTATGGGGGTTCTTTCTGGAAAAGAGGGGGAATAAATGCATTAGAGTTCTCACCACAAGCAAGATAAGGGCATTAGAATTGTCTGGGGTTCTCTCTCTAGACAATCAAGCCATGAGCTAATGATGACCTTAGGCTTCTTGCCTCCAATGAGTGACATGACTGACAAGCAGCCATCAGGAGATATGTGAAGGAGAGAATGTGACAAGTTGAAATAAAAAGAGAAATCCTATCTGGATAATTACTTGGCGAGCTCTACTATAAAAAGCAAAATCGGCCTGCCAGCAAAGAGCAGCTGAGTGCAGTTTAGTTCAGGATGAGTCCAACAGATCAATGTGTGCCAAGTGAACTTCAACATTTCCTTCAGCTTTATTGGGAGCTGGGGGCTTTGCTCAGCAGTGGAACAGGGCACTTTCTGCACATATCATCTGAGTTTTAATGCTTGTGGGTTAAAATGGACAGAATCATCCTGGCTGAGAATGGAAAAACAACTGTGAGATGTTGAACTCATCATTTCTTACCTTGTTTTGACACAGATGTGCTAAAGATATTTAGCACTTCACTTTCTCTCTGAACCTCAAACTTCCTTTTATAAGCTGGAAAAATAGCCAATTTTTACAATATCATAGTAGAGAGAAATAGAAATAAATGGTGTTACTAAAATTCTACTGCAAACATCACCATAAAATAAAAGACTTTGAAGGATAAAGTGAAAGAGAGAAACTCCTTATCTTAGGGGTAGGACTATGAAAGTAGAAATAATCAGAAAGTTTCCCTGAATCCAACAACATTAAAGGTCTAGGAGCACCCAGAGAAATTCCTGTGAGGGTAGATCCACACATTTTCCTTTGGGTTTTCTGAGAGTTCTGACAGAGTTCTTTGTGGATCTTAAATCATCTCACATCTTCCAGGGATCATCATTCACATGGATTGTGATCATATATTAAAGAGAAAAGTAATTATTGACCCTGCATAGTCAATGGTGTTCCAAAAAATCTGATTTCCCAACCATCACTACTTTCTCATCCCAGTTTGCCTGTAAATCACTGTTTCAATAAAATTAATTAGATTCTTGTTATGGTTGATAAACTCCAATTTTACACTGTTTTTTTTCCCTTTGTTACATATTTTCCATCATCATTTAGTTGCTATACACTTATGGTCATGACTTTAACTTCTGACTTTGTTTTCTCTCTGCAGAGAAGAAGTCAAGTGCTCTGGAGGACACCAAAACCAGATAAGATGAATTTCTAAACTGGTCTTTGTTCTCTAAAAGTTCAAGGGAACTAAATACTCTAGCTTTACCAGAAAGTCTTTGTCCCAGGCCACAGAATTAGAAGGAACAGCATGTGGCTATAGATTGCTACACTGAAAACAGGGCATGGAGAAATTACGCAGCAGGCAGGACCTGGGGATTTGGCTCACGTGATGCCGACCTGAGATCCTGCTCAGGCAATGCTGAATGCTGATGTCCACATCTATTAAATCTGTTTACTAAACTGTCTCATTATCTATTTTGTGTCAGGATTTCTTTAGGGTGTGGTGGAATTGGACAGATGGGCTTCAAAACCCTTCCTTCAGGCGTGGAACAGGCAGGGTTGGACAGATGGGCTCCAAGACGTTTCCGTAAGGCCTCGAACACATGGGAAGGGAAAGGGGAAGGCAGGAAGAAACAGGCACTCCCAGCTCTACATGCAGGCAGAGAAATGAGATTTGGGAAACCTGCAGAGCCTCTATCCATCATCTCACAGCTGAAACAAGGACAGCTCTCCAGGAGACGCTGGACTGCGACTCAGCAGCTGCAAATACCTGTTTGGCTTTTAATATCATTACTACTCACAGATGTGCTGGAGGGGAGTTTGTGCAGCAAAGTGCCTCAATGTTTTTTTAATAAGTGTTTTTAGCAATGAACACATGCTTTTTCTTAAAACCAATATGAAACCATATTTAAAGTGCAAAGGAGTCTGAGTAAGAAATGACTGACAGGTTTTAAGTATATATATTTTTTAACCTCCCAGATTATGCTTTCCAACCTCTTTTTCCAAAGAAAAACACAAGACAGCAAAATAACTTTTTTGGCCGGTACTATATTAACTAAACAGTCCCTTGAGATTAACAACAAACAAATACTGAAGCAGACTTCCTCAGGAGGTGATTACACAAACAAATTCTCTTTTTAAAGTTCATGAAACCAATCTTGAGAAAGGTCAAACAATGATCAACAATGTGATCCCAGCGTCCTAAGGATTCCTGTAAGTATTTATAATGCCTGGCTTTAGAAACCTTGATATTTAAAAGGAATTATGTGCGTAATTACTTCAGAGAGGAAAAACACCAATCCTGATTGTTGTAAATAATGTGGAACAGCCCTGGTGACTTTGGGGACTGTGAAACAGCTGGAGGTAGAGGCAAGGTGGTACCTTCCTGTGGTCCTGGTGCTCATCTGTACAGAGGGATGAGAGGAACAAATGTGCTGAATCCAGCTGTTTCACACCACAGCAGGATTTCCAGGCATTCAGGGAATTCTTCATTACTCTGTTTATGTTGGCTTTAAATATTTCTGTGTCACAAAAAGTGTCCTATCAATGCCCATAGGCACCAGGCATTGCCTGAACACTGGGGCAGATCCTGCCCTGAGGAATTACTGTCTCATAAAGCAACCCCCACAGGGAGCAGGGAGGGCTTTTACACATATCAGATAAAATCTCTGCCCCGGTGAAACCAGGAGTGGGGTGCAGTTGCCATTAAAGGAATAGGTAATTAGCTCCAGTGGATAATCATCCTGCTTCCCATGGATCCTGGGTGTCCAAACTGCAGATATCCAGATAGCCATGGGGCATTAGGTTGGACAGCATGTTTATGGTGACACTTTAAGTCATTCTCCACAGTTTTTTTTTTCCCTATCAAGAGCAGAAATAACCCCCAGGCATCCCAAAGATCAGCTGTTCACTCACCCACTCTCAGCACACCCCCCAGCACCACGACACAGGCTGTGCTCAGGACATTGCTGGAGTTGCTGGGGAACTCGAGGGTCCCCAGGATGTAGAGTCCTCTCAGAGGGGGAAGAGCCACATCCACCAGGATGGTCCTGTCTGGGAAATAAAGCAGAAGGTTGTTTAGGTCAATGGCAGCCTGACAACACCACTTGCCAAAAAGGATATCAACTTGGCTTGAGTTTTGTTAGTCAGATTGGTTTTCATAGAATCGTGGAACAGCCTGGGTTGAAAGGGACCTTAAACATCTTGTTCCAACCTCCTGCCATAGGCAGGGACCCTTCCACTATCCCATGTTTCTCCAAACCCTGCCCAACCTGGCCTTGGACATTTCCAGGGATACAGCCACAGTTTCTCTGGGTAACCTGTGCCAGGACCTCACCATCCCCTCAGGGAAGAATTTAATCTTAATATCTAATGTAAACCTACTCTTTTTCAGTTTGAAGGTGTTAGCCCTTGTCCTGTCACTCCAGCCCCTTGTAAAGAGTCTCTCTCCATCTTTCCCATTGTTGCCTTATGGAACTGAAAAAGGCAAGAGAGTTCTTTTGAAGACAACAAGAATGACAAAATGCCTCATCCCTGGAAGCATTCAAGGCCAGGCTGGACAGGGCTTGGAGCAACCTGGGATAGTGGAAGGCATGCCTGCCCATGGCAGGAGGTTGGAACAAATGAGCTTTAAGGTCCTTTCAAATACAAACCCTTCTGGGTTCTAGGATTGATGGAAATGGAAAAACATCCTTCAGTATCACTGAGGTGTGTCATGGTACAAAGGGCCTGCAAGTCCCCACCTTGTCAAGAGCAGTGATCAGGTTGACAAACTGCAGCCACACACCATGAACTACCTCCACTGACTCTCTATTAGCACTTTTCCCTCTTTTAATCTTGGCTTTGCTCTCAGTTAGGTTTATGTATGAAAACTCACCTCTTCCTCACCATTCAAGAGCAAAACTTTGCTTACCCAAACGCAACCTGCAGGAAGCCAGAGCTCATGGAACCCCAGAATCGTTAAGGTTGGAAAAGAGCTCTGAGATCACTGCCAGGTCCACCATGAGTTCCATTCTGCATTCATATTCCCCTCTAAAAATCAGTTAGCAATGACCAGGGCAAATCACCATTCCCTCAGATCCATAAGGAGAAAGCAAGGGGAATATTTTTATATTTCAGAACAGAGTGGAAACTTTTGTGGCTTGAGCACAATGACAACATCACTGTTGCTTCCTAAAGCTGTAATTCTGTAAGGAAACTTTAAAATGTCTCTTAAGTGTTCCAAGTAGGACATGAGCAAGGATGTAAATGGTGGATCATTTAGAGGCAGCCCTCTGCACAGAGGTGAATTCCACCCTCAGGGCCCATCTAATGCTCCTGGATGTCACTAAGAGCTTCTCAGTTGATTGCACTGGAAAACAGCTCAGGCCCTGAAACTGTGGTTTCCATCCCCTTTCATTATTGACAAGAGTAACAGTATGGTGCCTCTCTCAGTCAGTGGGTGCTCCTGGAAGAAGGAAAAGCAAGGTGTTTCCCTAAAAAGGGGCTCAATAATATGATCTAATAATGGCTTTCAGAGAAATAGATTGCATGAAAAAACAATCTTCAACATAAAGACAGCCCTACCCTACACAGAGATCTTGTGTGACTCTCATTGTTTTCATAAGCATTCATTGCAAGGCATTGATGCAAAAAAAGGGGGAGATTAAAGAACACACATATTTTTCTGGTGTATTTTGACAGAGTGGTGAGAATGGGACACTTGAAACCGATTTTGTGTGGAATATAAGAACCATGAATTGTCTTGGGAAATGGTTCAGCTACTTAACAGTTTCACTTCTGCCTGTGGACATTGGCAACTGCTGTGGATGGGAACACAAATGACCACAAAATGGGTAGCACAGAGAAAGTCCTTGCCAAAAATCTTGTAATCAGGGGCTGGCTCCAACTATTTAGCACACACATTTAAGAAAATTTCCAAGCTCTGCTTGCAGAAAACATAATCAATATGATTCTGTGAAAATCTGCATGAAGTACACTCAGAATCGGACTGAAAGAAAATATTAGTAGCATTTTCTAGTTTTTTACTCCCTGGTTTTGTAACCCTGTAGTTTCAAAACCTCCAGGGAAAGGAAAAATTTATTTCAGGTTCTATTTTCAGGTTTGGAGTTCTGGCTCTGCTTACAGACTTGTTTGTCTCCTACCTACATATTCCTGCCCTTATCCCTGTGAATCAATTATCCCACCTCTTCCTTTTCCCCTCTGCATTTTCGTCCTTTCTCTCTGGCCACAAGCACCCTGAAAGCCCAGGACATCTGTTCTAAAGGACTATACCAAGTACAGCAGCAAGCCATGGTAAACCTGAACCCCTCATCCCAAAACAAATTCCCTGTATCCTTGGGCTGAAACATCTTTCAAGCATGCAAAATTTTGACAGCATTCAGATGAAGTAAGTCTCTAGGGAGCAAGTGCATTTTTTGCCCCTCTAAATCTTATGGTTTTAGTACTTAATATATTTTTACAGGCATGAGGAGATTCCTGTCTATAATCTCTTTACAGGACAGGTACAGTCCCATGCCCTGCAGAGTTGTGAAGGGAAGGCTCAGGATGTGAGGGTATGAAACCGAGAGGAGAAAAAAGAAGGAAATGTTGTTAAAATGGTATCTCTCAGACAGAAGGGGAATACAGTTTGTGAAATCACAGCTCAAGAATGTGGCAAAAAATCTGCAGTTGACAAAGGCCATAGGTATATTCATCAAACACAGGCTGAAACATTTTTACAAGGAAGAGCAGCAGTGCTCCCAGGCATGCCATTTATATGTCACATTTCAGTCTAGAACAGAGATTTTTTGCTGAGTTGCACATCTTTCTGAAAAATGTTTTATAAAAGAAATGCTGACTGCTCTGTATCTGTGGCATCATGTGTGTAAGCCTCGAAACAGAGGAGTGAGAAATTCCCCTGCTCAGAGATATCTCTGCAAAACTTGAATTTCCTCAGTTTAAAAGGACAACACTCTGGGGTGTGATGCTTGAGGTGTGAAGTTCTCAGAGGGTGAAATGCTGCTCTGCAGATACAACAGAACACTCCTTTGAGGGGGGGGGAAATGTTTCCACACTTGAGGAGGAAAACAAACACATTCAAAGGCAACTTCCTTACAGAATACACTCATTTACCTCGTAGAGGGAGATATGACTTAGCAGTTAAAATAATAGACTTTAGGTCACTGAGCTCAAAGGATTTACCTCCAGAAAAAGACAAACTGGAGCTGTTTTCCCACCATGAAAATATTCATATAACTGCAAGAAACCACTTTCAGCAAACCATAGTTTGAGCTTGAGAACAGGGCAATATTTCATTGTACATACACTTTCTTCAGACAAAAAGCTCAGGTATGCCAGAGTCTTAATGTTCATACGTACAATACTGAGAAGGCATTAATGACTACAGCAATGACACAAAATGCCTTTGATCAGCCACATTGCTGTATAAAACACCATAGCATGCCATTGAATGGAAATCAGGCACAACAGAGGAGCTATTATATGGGATACAGTACTCCAGCATTCATCTCTTCAAACAGAAAAACTTCAAAGAAAATCAAAATCAGAAAATGAAGAACAGAGTGAATTTCACCACTGGAGAGAAAAAAAAAAAAAGGCAGATAGAAATTGCCAGAGGCTACATGATATCATATCAATACCCTTCAAAACAGCATTCCTTTGCTTGGAACTATAACACACTCTCCTCCCACCCAGAGCATACTGCATCAGGAGTGTGCCACCCTAAAACCATAAACCAAAGCCCTGAAAATCCCATGGCTTTGGGAAGCTGATGCCACTGCTGGAATGGCATGACTGAACTCCTCTGGCTTGTTTTCCAAGGTGGTGTGGCTGCTGCAGCCTGATGCATGTGACAGGTCCTCGTGGGATGGCTGTGGCTCTGGAGGATGAACCTCCAGGGATAAAAGCACAAGCTGTGGCAGCCTGAGCTGAAGATTTCCAGATCAGGCTGGAAGAGACTCATATCCACTGGGGAGACAGACACTGAGGGGAATTATAGCAATACATCAACACTAAAAGTCCCTTTTACATGAGGAACCCAGCTTTGTTGCAAGTGAAAGTCATCCTTGTACTAAGTATGTGAAGTCAAACAGGGCAAATAAAGAAAGAACTTGGTACACAACTGTAGTGCTGTTTGCAGGGGTCTTAGGATGAGGGAAAATAATGTTGACTCCATGTTTCAGAAGGCTTGATTTATTATTTTATGGTATATATCATACTAAAACTACATTAAAAGAATAGAAGAAGGGATTTAATCAGAAGGCTGGCCAAGAATAGAAAAACAATCATAACAAAGGCTTGTGACTGACCAAGACAGTCTGGACAACTGACTGGGATTGGCCATTAATGAAAAACAACCACATGAGACTAATTACAGATCTACTTGTTGCATTCCACAGCAGCAGATAATAATTGTTTACATTTTGTTCCTGAGGCCTCTCAACTTCTCAGGAGAAAAAATCCTAAGGAAAGGATTTTTCATAAAACATGTCTGTGACACACAACACTAATTTCCAAGCTTGACCAAATCTCTAGATGCGTCAAGCAGACACCAAGCAAGAACAGAAAAACCTGGTTTCTAATATGTATATTTTGCTAATAGAGGCATTTTCTACCTTTTCAAGCCTTCCTGAGACCAGCCCATGAGGTAGCCTTAATGTTGCAGTTCTGCTTATTTTGTTAAATAAGCAAATTGAAGCCTTCAATAGCTAGATTTAGACAGTGCCCCAGCTCTCCAGTGAACTCTGGCAATCCACATTCAGTCAAAGATTTCAACTGTGTCTGACCAAAGTCTTTCCCTGTGCTTCTTCACACTAGAAATGAACACTAAGCATCTATTATTTGCTTTTATGATCCGAAAACTGATCTATTATTTGGTTTTATGACTCTAAAACTGTTCTTTGGGGGCTGAAAGGATTGAGCCAGTCATACACAGCATACCAGAAGCAAGCTCATGTCTTGGCTTTCAACCAGAAAATCATTGTAGATGGCTCCCAGAAGAGAATTTTAAGTAACCAGAAGACAGCAAAGAGTAAGACACAGCTGCATCTCGCCAGGAGTGAATCACAAAAACTTATTTTGGTGTGCATAGCAGCACAAAGTTTGAGTGGTTTCTAGAATATTTGTTCTCATGAGAACAAATTCTCACCTTTTTGAAGCCATCTGGAGTCATTCTGAGTTTAGCAGGGTCTGCACAAACCAGAGGAAAAGGGAAGGGAAACATCCATAAAATGCTACAATTAAACATTCATTTGAAAGTTGTTGATTTCATTTTAGATTTTGGATCCAAGCAAGGGGCTGGCTTTCTTTGAACTGGAGACTGAACACTTGTGGCAGCAAAGCAAAGCATGCAAAATGGACAGAAAATTTATCTTGCCTAACCTCATTTTAGTGCATTTAGAGCAACAAAACCAGTTCCTTTATCACCTGGTGAGGATCATGACTCTAATTTTAGACCCTGTACTCTGTTGACTCCAATGCCAGTGTGTCTCAACACCTCCAAACCAGCAGGACTGAAGAGGGAGAGCAGAAATAAAATAGAGAAAGGGTGACCAGAAAAGGCAGAGATTAAACAAAATTGGTGGTATGACAGACAGCTTGTGTTTGTGTTCATGTTTTTGTTCTCAGGATAAAATCAAAGGAGGATTCCAGAAAGGTACTGGGGAGGAGAATAGTTTCTGCACATCAACCAACAGGCACATTTACCCTGGCAATGGGAGAGATGTTTTTAATAGGATCATAGAATCATGGAATAACCTGGGTTGGAAGGGACTCACAAGGATCACTGATTTCAGCTCTGGTCTTGCACAGAACAGCCCCAAGAACCCCACTGTGTGTTTCAGAGTGTGATCCAGACCCTTCCCCAGCATCATTGCCTTTCTCTGGACATGCTTCAGCTCCTCATCTTTGCAGGAAACACAGAAGAGTTTTATTCATCGTGCATCACAAACTCATCCTTCATCTTCTACTCTCTTGATCTGATCTAAGCAACAGAACTCCAAACCCTCAGCCAAACCTATTTATTTATTATTTTTTTATTCTCTGCTTCTGTGCAAATTGTGATTTGCCTCTGCGCCTCTTCATATCTGCATCTGACACATGATAGTGAAAACTGGAATGTTCTGATGTTATGGCAGTAATGGACTGATGGTGGTGGACCACTTATCACAGAATCACAAACTCATTAAGGCTGGAAAAGACCTCCAAGACCATCGAGTCCAACCTGAGACAAATCCCCACCTTGTCACCAGCCCAGAGCACTGAGTGCCACCTCCAGACCTTCCTTGGACACCTCCAGGGATGGGGACTCCATCACCTCCCTGGGCAGCCCCTTCCAATGCCTGACCACCCATTCCATGAAGAAATTCTTCCTGAACTCCAACTTTATCTCATCTTCAGCTCAATGTAAGTTCCTCCCAAAAGTGAAGAAAAGTAATATTTTTAGAAGTACAGGCTCTAGGCTTTTTTTCATATTTATTAGAAAATTGAAGATTAAATATATATTGAAGGCTGATGATAATTCGTAATGTAACCTTCAAATATATATATATATATATATATATATATGCGTGCGTGCGTGCGTGTGTGTGTGTGTGTGTGTGTATAGATATATATATGTGGGACGAGATGTTGGTATTGGTATTTGGGCATGGAATTTCAGTCATTTCATTCACATTCCACATTTCCAGAAGTAGAGCTGTGGTAGGCAGAGAGATGTAACTGGTTTCAAACAAATGAGAAGGAGACAGCACCATGTTCTAGAATATTTCAGAATATTTCAGGTACATATCAATCAATATTAATTGGAAATTCAATAATTATATCTGGAAAGGAACTCAGGACCTCATGTAGTCCAACTTCCTGATTAAAGGAGGGTCTCTTATGTAAAATGGTTATCACAAGCTTTTCTCCAGATTTTATTGCAAATTCTCTAATAAATTTACTAAAATCCATTTTTCATACATTAATGTTGTATGATGAGTGGGGATTTAAATGTAACTCAAGTTGAAATATGGGTCTAAGCTAAAATATCTAGGAGGTATCCATGGCAAATGGTTTGAGAAATTACCATTGATAAGTAGGAATTACAACAGAAAAATAAAATGGAAGATGATGCAGAAATGTAAAATATGATCCTTGCACAAAACACAGAGAGAGATGGGTGAAGAGATGAGCTCTTTGTGAGGTGTGGTTGTGGGTCTTACAAGTTCTCTTCTGAATTAAGGTCCCTGTACATACTCCAGCTTGAAAGTCAGCATAAGTGCTTGTTTTTGTGTGTATGTGAAAATGGAAAATAATTATCATTCTCTTCCAAAAACTACATTTTTGTACTGCAGTCTGAGTGACAAGGAACAAATGTGGGGTCCTGCACACACTGGAATGGCCACCAGGGCCAAGGAGCCCATATTGAAGCACAAATATAAATCCAAATGTAGGCAGAGCCCAGCATCTCCAAGAAATTAAACACCTTTCCTTCCTCACGCACTTGGCAAGATGATGACATCTTCCCCAGGGCCTGGGATGCTGCCACTGGATCCTCCCCAGCCTTTTCCCACACCATTCCACGTCTCTGGGAGTGACCATTTCAAGACAGCATCAGAAGGAGCTACAAAACAGAACACATAAAGACAGAATTATCATTTTCTGTAGCTGGAAGAATTACCATTTCTTTGATAGTCAAGCATCTGTGACATTAACATCCTCCTTTTGTCACTGCTAATTGTTCTTTGTTATTTTCCACGTTTAAACAAAACTGTTTGATTGAATTCCCAGGGCATGGGAATTTCCATACTTTCCCAAAGTATGAAAAATTTTAAATAATTGTTGATCAACTCTTACAAGCTTGCTAACACCCAGAAAAGCAATTTTCCCATTCCAAGAGGTGACCAAGACTTGGCGTGGAAAAGCAGCTTAACCAAAACATACGGAAACTCCTGCTCCTTCTCCAAAATTTTCTTTTTCAGGTCAATCCAAAAGAAAAATCCTGAGATTAAGGAAAATATTGGAAGAAACTGAGCTCACCAAATGCGGCTGCTTGACTTGCACTTGTATTTTAGAGAGCCAACTAGCCAGGCTCCATAAATTAATTGCCCCTAAATTTGTTATCCCTAAGAGAGGAAAGGAAGCCTTCAAGGGAAAATCCTGCACACCAAGTTTAGTAAATCCTAGACTAATGCAGGCAGGGCCTCCCTCTGGAGGCCTCTGCAAGCACCTACTTCTCTCCTTCCTCTATAAAGGGAATTCTGGTTTTTTTTTTCCTGAGGAGAGCTTCTTTGGGGATTAAAAGGAATTGAAAATAAGCGAGCAAGCACATGCCCAGGTTTTGGGGGCTACACCCAGCTCAGTAATGTTGTAGTGTACAAAAAAACCTCTGTTGTCAGCACAGGAAAACACAGAAATGAAACCCATGTTGAGTTCCTTAAGTTTGGGTCTCCCTCCCCAATCACTTGCTTGTTCTGAGAGAAAAACCCTGCCAAAATGTCTCTAAACCCTTTTTCCATGTAAGTGATTATTGTTAATATACAACATAGCAAGGCAGCTGATATAGTGCCTTAAGTTTTAGCTTCCACATTTTTCAGATTCTGTTCTGCCTTAGTGTGTAACTCTGAACTTCATGTAAAGTGTCAGCTAGTTCTCCTCACAGCTCAGTCAGAAAACAATCCTTTTCCACCCTGAGAACCAAGGACACCGTTGCAACTTTCAGGCCCAAATCGTGTAAACAACAGCAAATTGAGAGCAATCTGCGAGGATGGGACTTCATAACCTGGACCTGTAATTGGACAATTAACCCCAATATGTAATTGGGCCAAGATGTATAAAAGAGGGAAAACTCATGACCAGTCATCCATTTTGGCTCCATCTTGGGTCCATCTTGGATAGAGCCATGGCTGGGCTCTTGTGCTGCCCAAGGTGTATCCTTTGATGACCTTTCAATAAATCCCTACTTTATTCCTTTGACACTATCTAGCCCCTGTTCCAGGTAGCCTCTCTAGGCAAAAATACCCAAAAATATAAAAATTTGGAGGTGTCCCTTGTCTTTGGTATATTTTTCTGTCTGATTCAACATGAAACTGAGCAGTAATATCAGACTGTGGAGCACTAAAATAATCTGTAGTCTTACATTCTCCATGACCTTTCTGATCTGCTGTGTTATTTCCCAGGGTAAGTTTATAGTGTTTTATACTGTGGAATCACACATTTATCTTGAGCAATGGTAGATAGGGCTCAATGAAACACCTAAATGAATACCAAGACCCTCTGTTGGATTGATAGATGTACAAAACATTGAAGTGAAAAATAGCAATTTACTCCTGAAAAAGCCATAAAAAAGAAATGGTTTGACTCCCAGACCAATGTTTTCTGACACTGACTATCACATACCTGGGGTAGGTAAATCCACTCTTTCCTTCTCTTTCAGTGTGACCTGAATTAAGTCAGCTCCTGTGACTGAACACAGAGAATTTTAGGGAGTTACAGCAAAGCCTTTCAAATTAACACCAAAAAACATTATTAGATCAATTTCCACACATTAATTCCTGACAACATTATACACTTCTTACAAAAAACATTTTCTTTAAGAGAAACTATACATGTTTTCTAAGCATTTTTTGTCCTTTTTTTTTATGCATTGAGAAAGGATTAAACAAACACATTTTAATTTACAGATACGGAAGGTCTCAAGACAACTCATTAGAAACAGCTAAAAAGAAAACATTCAACAATCAGAAATTCTAGGCTGGAACTCGAATCTCATTTATCCCACTATAAATCCACAGCAGTTCCACTCACATAAGTGATATCACACCATTGAATGCATAATGTATTAACTGGCTCAAACAGCGAAATACAGCTTTTGTTTTGTAGTTTGGTTTTGATTTTTTTTTTTTTTTTTTTTTTTGCCCCCAAAATCTGGTATCTGAAAGAGATGCTTTAATTAGCCAGACTTTATAGACTGGAGACAGGGACCCTGTGTTCTCTGCTGTGAAAAGGGGTCAGCAGCAATTATCACAGTGGTAACCTTTGTGCCCGTGTATTGTCAGCAGGAGAAGGGCCAGAATAATGCAAATCAAAGAGGAGCAGAGGAAAGCTGTTTCAGACCCAGCTAAAATCCCACCTCCTCTTCATCTCCAGTGGCATATAAAGGCACTTCCTTTCAGTCACCAGACTGGAACAACTGTAGGTTAAAAAAGAAACACTCTGACAAGCAAATAAATCTCCTGTCTTCTGCCCAGCCCCTTACGGTGACCCTAAAGTGTTGTTGGAAGATTTTTTGGGGGGGTAGAAGAATTGTATCAATGAAGCCATTGTCAGAATTTTCCTCAGTTTCAGAACATGCCTAGAACTTTCCTCTGTGTGCATCAACCCACAGATGGGATTTCATGCCATATTGTAATTTACTTATTTTATCTTTAAACAAGTCTCTGTACTTTTAAATTGTGAAACCCGTGGTTCCCTACCTCCCTCCTTTTCTCCCAGTGCAACTGAGCAAATTTAAAATAACTGAGGTTCATTAATTTTAAGTGTTCAATAAATTAGTATGAATAATCAAAAAACTTGATTCTTTCTGATAATTACTATTTGATGTCAGTTGAAAGCACTTGATTGAGTTAGCAGCATATGCTCCTATGCCAAATGAGGCTTCCATAATTAAATAGAAACTGATTCCATGAGGTTTTTCTCATGTCTGATTAATTAGTAATCAGGTGCCTCAGCCCTGTTCTTCAGTGACACCTTCTCTCCCAATGGTGGCTGGGATCTGATCCACATATCAGTCAAATCAATCTGCCCCAAACCATCACACAGAGCTCACACTGAACTGCAGCATGCCTTGAGTGGCCACAAGGTGAACATTTGAGGGGAAAAACATGACATGAAACTGCTAATTTAAAGCCTCTGACACAGCTCTTGTGGCTTCCAGACAATACATCTGTGTGTACTTTTATGGTTATGGTGTTTTTCCTTCTCACACAGGGCAAAACAGTTGCCAAAGCTGACAAAACAGGCTTAGGAAAAACAAGACAAACCCTGACAATATCCTTTTTCACCTCAATATATTTTGTGAGGTTTGTTGTTTTTTTGTTTTTTGCTTACTTTTGCAGGAACTAGAGTGAAATCATCTAATTAAGGATGTTTGTATTTTTCAGACAAAAGCTGTTCTAATTAAATCCTGAGGGGACATAAAACTTGATCAATATGGTGCATAGACCTCATAACGGGGTTCAATCCCCTTATATGGTGAAGAAAGAAACCATTAAGACTTAATTCAGTACAGAGTTTTATCACTGCCATGTCCAGAGTCAGGGCAATAATAAAAGTTTCTCATATTTGAAGTGTCATCCCACCAGAGCATGACAATTCAAACTATTATAAATTATTTATATTCTTGATCATGAGCATAAGAATAAGGGACAGAATTCTCCCCAGAACTCTCCACATCCTTGTAACATGTACAATTATTTACATCGATGGGGTGTAAAGTGCACCAGTTGTGAATCAGCAGTGTTTTGTTGCCTTTTCCCCAAATACTGCTAAAAACTGATCAAGAAATGTAGAGGCCTTGGGATTAATCAAGGCTACAGTGACACAGTCCTTCTGGTGGTTTTGTTTTGCTGCTGAGTAGGTTATCACCGGGTTTTGCAGGACAGGAAGGGATACAGGCACTACAGATGAAGGACATCATTAGTAAACATTGAATTAAGGTGACTCTTGGCAAAATGTAGTTATAAGGCTCCAGGGTTTAGTTGTATAAAACCTTTATAAGGCTCATCAATTTCCTGCCTTATTACAGCTCCTCCTGGATGTTTGGGCTGTGGATCATAAATATAGGCCTTCTGGATGATACTGCTGGAAACTTTTCCTGGTTCAGGGCTCCTTGAGTGAACATGAAGGAGGAGCAACTCAGTCTTTTATCAGCTTTGCAGTGACTCGGAATTTTGCCTGTGGATATTAGGAAGGGCTGAAACTAGGATAAATGGCTCCAATAGCCTGACTTACAAATAACAAGCGGCTCCATGCTATTTAACATCAATTGGGCTAACATCCATCACCAGGAAATCAAAACTTTTTAGACAGCACAATCAACAACACAGTGAGACACACCTCTGGAAACTGGAGGACCTAGGAGAGGGTGTTTTGTCATCCCCTGTGAGGATCTTCTGCAGGAGACACCCAGAAGTGTGATATAACAAGGACAATGTGTTAGGGATAAGAGTTATATGTATATTTTATATACATATAACTGGATAGATAATTTTTATATATATATACACAGAAAAATATATATAAAAGATATAGATATATGGATATAGATATAGATATAGATAGATACATACACACATATATATGTATGTAAATCTTGGGTAGATGGACAAAGATTCTTGCTTACAGGAGATTGGCATTTGTGTAAAATTCCTCCTGCGGATACCACATAATCAAAAAATCAACCTTGACAGGATTATAAGGGCATTTCATCACCTTATTTCTGTAGCTGCTGCACTCTCTGGTTTCTCTGCTCCCATGCCAGAAGGACAGGAGCTCACCCACCAGGAGAATGTTGTTTTTTCTCTTTGTGTCTATAACAAAAATTGAGCAGCTGAGGGAATGGGGCAGGGGGGTCTCAGCCTGGAGAAAAAAGAGTCCCAGGGAGGATCCTATTTCTCTCTTCAACTCATAGGTTGCAGAGTGAGGTTGAGTGAGGTCATAGCCAGGTGGATGTTGGTGTCTTCTCCTAAGTAATGAGCAAGAGAACAAGAGGAAATGGCCTCAAACTGTAATTAGGGGAGGTTCAGGTTGGGCATCAGGAAGAATTTATTTTTTGAAAGGGTGGTTAAGCATTGCTACAGACTGCCCAGGAAGTTGGTAGAGTCACCACACCTGGAACTGTTAAAAAAATTCCTGGATGTGGCACTCAGTGCTCTGGTCTGGGTGACAAGGTGGGGATGGGTCACAGGCTGGACCTGGTGGCCTTGAAGGCCTTTTCCAGCATAAATCATTTTATGATTCTATGATTACAAGGGGCAACTCTTTGCAAAGATCTGACTTTCATTTCATGGAGGTCACTGAGCAGCCCACATCTGGTCAACTGGCCCCCTGAAACCACTGATATGGGTGAGTTTTATCTGCCTGGAAGAAAAGATTCATCCCTGTACAATCAACCCTCTGTAAAGAATTAACTCCATTCTTCAACTCTTTCGCCTAGGATTCTCCTTTACCCCCAAGCGATAGGGCTGTAGAAAATATCTGTGTTTATTTATTTTCTGTATTTTCATATTAGAAACAAACATTCTTTAGAGTGTTTTTTCCTCCTATACAAAGCAATTACAGAAACCCATAGAGCCTAATGGAAGTGAGATCATTCTTTAGGAATCTAGAAAAGACAATAAGTATAATCAAATTATTTTTTTAGGAACTATGGAAATTGTAAACTGCTTCTGACACAGCAGTAATGTGAGGTTCAGCCTTAGGCCCTCTTAACAACTCACACATGAGCAGCCTGAGCAAAGTCAGCAGGATGACCCATCTGCATAAAAGTTGTGTCTACTGAAAAATGTATTTGGGATAAATAAAAAGTTTGATAATCCTTTCAGTGATGTTTTCAATAATGTTTCTGTCCAGCACTTCAAATTTTAGGGAAAAAAAAAAAACAAGAAAAATCTGGAGGTGAAGGAAGCCAACACTTTGTTTTATTCCAAAAGAAAATGGTTTAAAGATTACAAAAGTGAACTAAAAGGAAACAACATCTCTCTGGTTTTTAGCCAGTTCCAGTATTGCCCAGAGACCTTAACCAAGGAGCAGTACCACGCTGTGGCACCATATGCTGAAATTTGTAACAGACTTAAAAAGCTCATGATGTTATTATTGCAATTTACAAAGGCTATTTCTCCTAAAAAATATCCCAGATGTCCCAGTGGGATGTTTCTTTCCACCACCCTTGTTATAATAAGTGGTATTTTGGGGTTTTTTTTTGCTTCAGCATGGTCATATCATGTTTCACTCCCCTGAAATGTGGTTGAGCCACAGCCCATGAGTGTTTCACAGTCACACCACAATTGCAGGCCCATAGAGACCTTTGAGGATCACTTCTCTTAGCACATAGGGTGCCCCAGAGAAAATCAGGGCAATGCTATGAACCATGTCAAAGCAAAGCTGGTGATGTAGAAATGACTGGCA
Organism: Ammospiza nelsoni; assembly: GCF_027579445.1. Classification (NCBI taxonomy): domain Eukaryota; kingdom Metazoa; phylum Chordata; class Aves; order Passeriformes; family Passerellidae; genus Ammospiza; species Ammospiza nelsoni. The sequence continues at coordinate 111,494,705 of NC_080635.1, forward strand.
CGGGATGCTTCAAGCTCCCTAAGCCTCCCCTTCACCCAGAACCCAGAAGGGACATGGGGTTACCTGTCCTCCGATGCAGATTCGTTTAAAATAGTCTGAAAAGGGGATTTTTAAAGTGGCTTGGAGGCTGGTTAACAGAGTTTCATGTATGTAGGTAACTATCTTTGTTAATAGGATCATTGCCCATACAACAGATACATTCTCCATTGCAATTATTTCTCCCCATTCAGCACCCCCTGCATTCTCCTCCAAGCCTAATTTACAAGACCCCAACCATCAGTGCAACTTAACTCCTTTAATCCCCTCCATAAGGTCTATTTTCTTGCCTTTTGTGCTAGACAGACCTTTTTTTTTATCCTCACAAATATAAACAAACACTTGCATGATGCCAGGCAGGACTGAAGAGGGGATGGGGAAAGCCTGAGCCCAACGCAGACTTCTGGCCAAGGTGGCTTCATTCGGCTGCCTGCTTTGTTTGAATAACAATATCTTCTCAGTCACGGCGTTTTCCTTCCCCTTCTCCCCATTTTCTCCCCCATGAAGGCCCGAGTAAAAGGGCTGTGTGAATCCAGGAGCCTGCCCATTAATGAGCTGGCATCTGATCTGTATTTACCGGCATTAATTTCTGGATGTAACGCACCCCTGCCACTTCCCCACAGTTTGCCCTAAAAGGCTTTCTGAGGGGCACAAAAGCAGAGGGTCAAAAGTGAGTTGACCCCGGCCAGAATGTACAATTATTGCAAAGAGGTGGTACACCAGCAGCTGTCGAAACCCCACCAAAGCGCTCCCAAAAGCCGAAGGATGACTAATACGCCGGCCGACTTTGGGCAGGAAGAATTATGGCCCTCCCGAGCAGCTGCAATAATTGTCTTGCCATTGTCCCCCTGCCACCCCCTACAAGTGCCCATTGTGGCCGTGGAGTAAAGTGATTTTATGCTCGGGCTGATGCTGTTTGTGCCCAGCTGCCCGAGCGCTGACACACGAGCCTGCAGAGGGGGGACCCGCGTCTGCTAGACGGGGCTGCGACATACCAGACCTTTTACATAAGTCAAACAGAAACAAATGACTCTTTATCAGCCCCTTCTCCCTTTGAAGTGGCGGCTGCTTATAGGCCCTTACAGCTTTTCCTCCTTAGCCCGAGCAAACATCCTCCTTTTGATATGCTACATGCTCATTATCTCTGCCCCATTTAATGATTTTTGATTGAAGGGTGGGAGCGCAGTTGCCAAGAGGGTAGTTAGAGAGGCTCCACGCAGTCAGGACAACAAGAAAGGCTTTCCTTGTGCAGCAGCCTAAATTTGGAGTTTCTTAACAGTGTGTTCTTGTTCTTAGCAGCAGATAAGGGCTGAGCGTGAAATTCTTAATTAAGCAGTAAATAGAGAGTGGGGTGTCAGCAGATGCAGCCTGTAGCCATGGAGACCAAGTCTGATGGAGGAGGGAGCTGAGGCTCAACGCCGGCCCCGGGCTCGGGCATGACTGACAGCTGAAGAATCCCACAAAGCTTGTAAACGGGATTAATTAGTTGGCTAATTATATCATATAGTTAAATGTAAATAAAATATTAAAAAAGAAAAATTTCTAAAAGGGCCAACTTGCAGATTTAGGCAAGAAGACGGCAGGAAGGCCAGACCTTCTAGCCTTGTCCTCTCTGAGTGGATTGGTGGGGTTTTAAGGCCAGAAGGGACCATTGTGGCAGCTTTCTCTGACCTCCTATGGAGCATGAATCTCGCCTCATGAGGTTTCTAATAGCTTCTCGCAGAGCCGGAGCATATTTCCCTGAAAAGACAGCCAAGCATCTTCTAAGGACCCTGAGTGATGGAAAGTCTACCACATGCCATGGATCTGCTCTGCTGGCTAATTATCCTCACCCTCTCAGCGTGCACAGCGGAGAGAAGGAGAGAAATCTCACACCAGGGCCAGGAATCTGCTTTGTTTCAAACTTTTACCCTACATCCACAGCATAGATATTAGGTACCCGACACTGAATTATTGATCTCACTCCTATAACAGTCCTCACAGAAAATGTTCACAGCATGAATTATGCATGTCAGGTGTTTTCATAAATTTCCCCTCGTGTATTTTGGATTATTGTTTCTCTCTCTATTAAAATGAGGAACCACAACAAGCTCTTTGTGTGATAAAAATCAAGATGAAAGTAATGCAAGAGAAGGGCAAGAAAGTGTGTGTGATGCAAGAGTGGCATATGCCAGCCAGACCACTTTTGTCCCGGTCTTCCCAAGACTCATCTCCTCTATTTTTAACAGCAGAGGCCAAGCTACAGATGCCATCCTCTGAGCTTTCCCATGCTGCTCTGACAGTGCAAATCAGGATATGCAAACTGAAAAACAGTCACCTTTTATATTTGAAGGAACAAATTTACACTGTTAGTACGCAGAAATAATAAAACATTTTTCTTTTTTCAGTAAATACTTGACTTGATCTCTGGTAAGGTTTAGACCCAACAGCTAAATTTACAGTAGCAAATTTACACTTGAACTGTGTCTAAATAGGGCCAGGACACAGACCCAAGACCAGGACCCCAATAATCTACGTGGTTATAATGCTGGTCAAATTCCTGCCACAGCTTTGGCCTAGAGCAGGCAGACTCCCAGGTGGTGACCAGTGCACCAGTACAGTTTGGGATTAAGCAAGCACAGGGATCTTTTATAGTTTGAAGCCTGGGTACATCCAGCCCATTTTTAGAGCTAAAATGTTAAACACAAGCTGTGCTGTGGCAGTTGCTGAAGAATCAGAGGTGAACACAGCAACTGAGATCCTCAGACTGAGGTTAAGTTTTGGGTTTCCCCAGTTCTCCACAAATGTGATTTTCCACACTAGTTGATTTTCACTGTTGCCAGACCAAGCTCAGTGGATTGCCTGCCCTCATTCCAGGCATGTTTTTCTCTCCATTGTCACAATGATTGTTCTAAAGGTATCCTACATGAGAAAGCCATTTGCATGCCATCTCAGTAATGCAAAATCAAAGGGAATTTCATTACATTTAATGGAACAGAAGAGAAAAAATATCTGTTATAAAGAAAATCATCATCTTTACTTTCCTGGTATGAGTCATGAAGGAGAAGCTAATCTTCTCAAAGACACCAAAATATATTTGTGATTTCTAGTTCTGCTGCTATTAATAAAGGCAACAATCATTACCTTGATTTTGACATATAGAGCTTAGATATTTATAAAATTATTTACTTGAGAATGGGTATTACAGAAAATGCCCATTTCTTCAAAAAGAAAATTTTCACCACACTCCATGATCTCATGTACGAAGTCACATAGGTAAAGATTTAGCTGTCTTTGGAAGTTTCCAACCCTAGAAAAAGCTCTCTCCCAGTAATCTTACTGCCTTCAGTGGGCTCAGCCTGGCAAGATAAGCATGTTTTATTAATGATACCTGTGATGTAGGACCAGTTGACAGCAGAGGTCATTGGTGGAATTTAATGTCTTTACCACTCAAAAAAAACAAACTCAAATACAACTGATGTCACATCACCCTCTATTTATGGCACATTCCTTCTGTTGCTAGGTCAGGCATCAGATAGATCAGTTAGGGATGCACCTGAGGTGCACTTAGCTATTTGACCAACATTTTGAAGGACCTCTCACTTATTGAAAGGCCATTGAAAGCTGGCCTTGAGCAGATTTTGGGTCTAAATTAAAGAAGCATCAGCTCTGACACCATTCCTGATCACAGATGTAGATTGCAACCCCCACACTGCACTTACCCAGGTAGGTGAACTTCCCCAGCTTGCTGTCGAGATGCCAATCACAGCTCCTGTGCTGGCCATAGGAAGGTACCAGCTGGAGTGGCTGTCCCCTCCTTGTCCCACAGGACACCACAGCCTCCAGATGGGCAGGAAGATCCTTGTGTTCCACCAGCAGGTAATTCCCAGCCTTGAAGTTGCTAAATGTCACTGAATACTGGAGAAGAGGGAACCAAAAGGAAACATGTCTGAGTCTGTGATTAGAGCGCCACGGAGTGCAGCATAAAGGGGTAAAGAGGGTGGTGCTCCTCACAGGTAAAATGTGTTGAAAACAGGAAAAGAGATGCAAAATTAAGCAGGAGGTGATGGTAAATGCAGAAAAAATCAACTGCCCTCATCACCTTTGAAGGATGAGGAGAACCAATGTCTTCTGAAAACTGTGCTTCAACATGTCTTAAGGCAGTAAAAATCCTGTTGGTTCCTAAACACCACACTGAAATTTCACCTAAGATATCCAAAATCATCAAGTGTCCATGGCCAGGCGGGATGGGGCTTGGAGCAACCTGGTCTAGTGGAAGGTGTCCCTGCCTATGGCAGGGGTTGGAACGGGATGAGCTTTAAGGTCCTTTCCAACACAAACCATTCCATGATTCCATGACCTTCCTGCTCCAGGTGATTACAGAGAACTTATCTCTGAACTTATCTGAGAGATAAGAGAGAGCTTATCAGTCATCTTATCTAAGCCTATAAATACAGAGAGACTTTCTCAGTGCACTTTATTTTATTTCTCTCTGTTCTTCCAAAGAGATGAAAACATGATTATCTCTTCCAGATACAATTTTGAAATTATAAAACCTTCCCATGTTACCTGGAGCTGTTTGCTGACCAAAGGGTTGTCAAATGTCAACGTGTAAGTCTCTTTATCCAGGAGAAGAACCATCCAGCCATACAGGTTTGATAAAGTATCAGGGACATAATTGACTGTGCTTGACTTATTCCTACTGTCAGTCACAGTTAAATTATAGGGAGTGTCAGGAGCCTCTTTCCTGCAGGAAAAGAAAAAAAATTATATTTTTACATTGAACTCTGTTATTTTGCAACCTGTACAGTTCTGTTTTTATTTGAATTACAGAAGCTGTGCTGGATCTCCCTTAGAATGTGTCTCCATTTTATGTAATTCTTTATAAATGCCATAAGAAACAATATTTTGCCTGAATTGCTGTAAAAGGAGAGAGAAAAAGAGAGACACAGCATGTAGGAGTAAAGGAAGAGGAAGAGAACAGAGCAGATGTAACAGCCAGGGTACCAACTTCTACATTGCCAGAGTATTTTCCTTCTGCCAGACTCATGGACCTCAAGTTCAAATTTTAGGATCTTTATGAAATTTGATGGAGTCTTCTTATTAGCATCAGTCCAGGCTGGGTGGTGTTTGGAGTAACCAGGTCTAGTGGAAGGTGTTCCTGCCCATGGCAGGGGGTTGGAATGAGGTGATATTTAGGGTTCCTTCCAACCCAAACCATTCTGTGATTCTGTTATAATTCACTCCCATTTGAGTGATCAAAAGTTTCAATAAAAGTCCTGTGTAATTCAAAGAGTTGTTCTCTGTCTGCAGTAAAAGCTGGGGCTGCTGAGGATTGATTAAATCCTTCAGAAAATGGGTGAACTTTTAGTGCAGCAGTTCTTATAAGCATCCAAATGAGAACTCAACCCCCTTTTTCACTAGAACTTGGCACTCCTAATTTCTGACCAGTCTACTCAGGAGAAAAAACCCTTACTGAAGAGATCAACATTAGCACTGATACCATGAGGGGTCATAAACCCTTTAGATTTAAGGTTGCAGTAGACTCCTCTCAGTCTGGCATTTGAGCTGACAATAAGCTTAAAAAATCCCCTCTTTTAACCATCCCTTCAATATTTTTTTCTCAATATTTGAAGCATTATTTTACAACTACACATCTCAGCATATTATCTAACCTCTCAGGCTGGATATGGCTTACTAACCCAAGACAGTGCTAAAATTTATGTAATCCTGCAATTTGCCTGTATATGCAATTTTTGGTTGCTTTTTTTTTCCCCCCAAGTGCTTTGGAGATGATGCAAAATCACCAGAGCAGTCATCCCAGATGTATTTTTCTTTTCTCTCTTAAAATCAGTTCACTGATTTTTTTTTTCTTTTTTTGTTGTTGTTATTCTAGTGTCTGGCACTTTGTCAAATCACTTTCTGGTTACCCAGAAACATTCAGCTGAGAAACAGCAGTGGCAAAGCGAAGTGTGAATCAGCAAAGAATCACTCAACCAGAAGATATTGGCAGACCAATGAAACTGGAAGGAGTTAATAAGGCTTAAACAGCTTTTGTACCACTAATAAACCTCCTGTTATGGGCATTAACTGGACCAGGATATTAGGCTGCTAATTAAGCAAGTAAATGACAACAAGCACATTATTGCCACAGCTATCAGCACCTGCACAGGTATTCTAGCAGCAGAAGAACACCAACCACAATGCAAAACTCTCCTGCACATCAGAGGGAGCCTTATGGAGTTGCAAAGATGTCCAATGTCACAGCAAGTGACAGAGACTCAGACCTAGGATCTCTGCAGCATAAATTCACATGGTTTTACTCTTTATTTATTTTAATTTTCATCATCAGAGAGTTCTGAAGAGAACAGCTTGAATCACTTTTATGGGGAGACTGTCCCCAGTACTTCCAGGAGAAGTAAAGACAGAAGTCCTGGAAGGGACAATCCTACTGGGATACAAGTCTGACCTGTTAGAAAGTTAGGTGGCAATTCCACACTAGCCATGTAAATCCAATAGCTAGGGAATGGGAATGTGAATTCACAAGTCAGCTGTGAATCCATTTATGTTGGAAACCAATATTTAGAAGACCCCAAATAAATATCTTAAACTGCATAGTGAACTTCCAGATGGCTACAGTTAAGTGAAATACATCTTTTCCTGTGTGTCGAATTATAACAGACAAGTTATAGAATCATAGAATCATTTAAGTTTGAAAAGACCTCTGAGATCATCGAGTCCAACCATTAACCCAACACTGCCGAGGCCACCTCTACACCATGTCCCAAAATGCCACATTTACATGTGTTTTAAATCCCTCCAGGCATGGAGACTTAACTATTTTTAGAGAGTTATGAGCACCACTGCCCCACAAAGCTCATTTCAATGCCTGACCTCCTTTTCCATGGGGAAATTCTTTTTAATATTTAATCTAAACCTCTCTTGGTGCACCTTAGGGCCATGTACTCTTGTCCTTGTTCCCTAGGAGCAAAGCCTGACCACACCCCCACACTGCCCACCCCCTGGCTGTCCCCTCCTGTCAGGGGTTGTGCAGAGCCACAAGGTCCCCCCTGAGCCTCCTTTTCTCCAGGCTGAGCCCCTTTCCAGCTCCCTCAGCCCCTCCTGGTGCTCCAGCCCCTTACCCAGCTCTGTTCCCTTCCCTGGACACCCTCCAGCCCCTCAGTGTCCCTCTTGTCCCAGAGCTGTCCCCAGCACTGGAGGTGCCCCAGCAGTGCCAGCACAGGGGACAGCACTGCCCTGCTCCTGCTGTCACCCCAGAGCTGGCACAGCCCAGGTGCCTTTGGCCTCTTGCCCACCTGAGCACACCTGGCTCATGTTCATGACCCAGGAAGGAAAAGGAGCAGGAGATGCCTTATGGCCTGGAATCTCTAGGGTTTTCTTGACCTGTAATGTTGTGTCCTTGTCTTTTACATGAGTTGCTTGAGGTTTTGCCACCCATAAATTCATTTCCAACTCCTGACAGGGTGCCCACCAGCAAACCAAAAATTTGGGGAACCTAGAAAACTTCTCAGCCCAGTGTACAAGTTAACTGGTACAAGGACACAATAAGCCTGAGATGCACCCCCTTGAAAGGATGTCAGTGTGTTGTTTCTTCACCTCCATGCCAAAAAGGCACCAAAATGGAAGTACCCTACTAATGGAATTACCAGCCACAATTAGCACCATTTCCATTTGCCCTAAATAGCCAGTGATTTCACTGTGCCCTAAATAGCCACCAATCTACCTCTCTTTAATGCTAATGAAGTAGAAGAGCACTGGCACACACGAGTATTTCTAATTCAGAGGATCCGAGGGAGCCTGCACGCATCATTAACATGGAGAGCTTCATTATCAGAGGAGAGCCTTCCCCTGAACTTCTCCTGGCTTTATTTGAAAGAAACTAGGAGGCAATGGTCTTAATGCAAAATTAACCCTCCCTTTAAACTGCTGGAAGCCTTTGCAAACTGTAAGGGGGAAAAAAAGGATGACTCATTGTGAAGGCTGTATTTTTTATATCGAAGCAGGTTTCAATTAAGGAGCAATTTGCTTTAGAAATATGGCAGGATTACAGGATAGGGCTTTACAGTCTGAGCCACAATTCACCAATTGTGACTGTATAAACTGTTATATAATTCAGCTCAAATGCATTGTGCAGAACTGCTCGACAGATATGGGCCACAAAGGATTTGTTAAGCCAATCAACAACATGGAGGAGAACAAATATTAACTCTCTTGTTTATGTTTACCATTAACTTATTTATCCTAAGGGTCCATATCTGTTTGTATGAAGGCAGGCGCTCTGTTTAGCTCTAAATGCTTTCTGTTTGTGTAATAATCCATTATGATTATCCCTCTTCAAAAACAGGAAACAATTTAGCATTGAACTTCAAATGGGACACGAAATGTTTATATCAAGAGTCCATGTTTATTGTTGGCCAAAGGGAGGCTAATTCAGAATTATAACCATATCAAACACTTTACAGGTTTAATCTTGGGCCCCAGACCAGTTCACTTTATTTTAATTGCCAAGAACTAAGAATTTTCAGCTGTTTTCAGTAAATGTGAGTATCTTTGTTGAGATACCAAGCTCATTATTCAAATCTGTCTTTTATTATGAATCCTTAGTAGCAGTGATTTTTTTTTTCATGCATGAGTGTTTTAGGAAATAACCAGATCTTTGACCCTGATCTTGAGTCACCACCATGGGCTGAATTCTAAATAAAAGAAGAATTGAAATGGTTTCCCAGGAATAGAAAGGATTGTGACTGACAAGATGGATTCCTTCAGAGTAGAATTTCAGTTTGCTACCCCTGCCTTCCAAAATCCCCCATGTCCTTAAAACATTTCCCCAGATCCTACAGTTTACAAGCTGATATTTTCAGGAAAATTAAAATCAGACAGAAATCCTGAGCTGGAAAGTGGTTGGTAAACAAACAGGTAAAATGTCTGCAGTGTGAGCATGGCAAACACCAGAGGAGGACTGCTTGTTCACTCTGCTTTTCCCACATCAGGCAGAGCTCTGAAGAGTCCCTGGAAGTGTCCAAGGCCAAGTTGGACAGGGCTTGGAACAGCCTGGGGTAGTGGAGGGTGTCCTTGCCCATGGAAGGAGGTGGAATTAAATGATCTTTAAGGTCCCTTCTAACCCAAACCATACTGTGATTTTAGGATTAATATGTTGGTTATTACAGGGAGTCCCAGCTGATGCACCTGGCTCTGATCTATCCAGGCCATAAGAAACATCCAACAGACTTGCCAGATTTCTCCTTGCCAGGATAGAAAGCTTAGGGCCAGCAAACGTTGGCTCAATGTTAAATTTATCTCCCTGCACTAAGAAATACCTCAGATGATGGTCAAGCTGAGAGAGAAGGCTTTAAGAAATATCTTATCCTGCATACTCATAACACTGTGCAGGATCTGTCTTTGCTGCCCATACCCCTGACTGCAGGGTGAATGGAAAAGGGTCTTCCACTGGGAAACAAATTTCTCTAGGTGGGATGTCTGAAATGCCAGAAACGCAGCAGAGTAAAAGCTGACTCTCTAAAGCTGAGCTGATGAGTTGGTAACTGAACAGTCAATAATTTAATATTTGCCTTCCATATTACATCACAGGAGCCCTCGGAGGGTGGGTTGTGGGGACAAGTGACCATGTAAGCTGCCCCCTGTGTGAGGGCACACATGGCCAGAGAGTGACTGAGGACATTGAGAGAAGAATTGTGGTGGTCAGGGTGTTTCACAGCAGGGAGATGTTCAGCTGAAGGCACCACAGAGAGTAAATATCAAAGGAAAGCAAATCTAGAGTAACCATCTGAAATTTCTTCACAATTCAAAGACACAGAGGTAGGGAAACACCAACCCATCAGCAGTGGCTGGGTTTGCAGCAGAAATGCTGTCAGAACCCAGGACATCCCTCTGGCTGTCCTGAGCAGCCAAGACCCCTGCCAGAGGTCTCAGAGACCCTGGCACAGAGCCCAAAATGCCCCTGTGGTTTTGATTATGACCCATGGGGCAAGTTACCAACCTTGTATGAAGATCAGCAGGTCACAACAGTTTAAATAGAATATTAGCGAAGTTATCACAGGGTGAAAAAGTAGATTTTAGGGTTTTTGGTATGGGAGTTCAGGAGGCAAGATGGAGGGAACTGGGTGTGTCCAGCCTTTCTGCTTCTTCTACTTGGCCTCCATCTTCTGCTGTGATGTTGGCATTTCCAGATTGGTTTATCGTCTATGTCTAACATAGGTGATAGGTATTGGAAAGTAATTGTAAATATTGTACACGTAGTTTTTAGTATAAAGACATAACACTGCCCTGAGGGCAGGCAGAGTGCCTCTCACTGTCTTGCTGAGTGGACCTTGTCAGGCCAGGAGAAATTTTTTTACAGATAAGATAAAATAAACAACCTTGAGACCAGGAAATGAAGAGCTCTGACTCTTTCTTCAAGCACCAGGCTTGGAAAAGAGACTTTCTAACTTTTCTCAGGTCACTCTCACCAGCTAGAGACCCCGACAAAGTGCATCACACAGAGAGAATGTTAGAGCTGATATAGGAATGAAACCTAAAAAGTTAATCTTTTGCTTTGCAGCAGAAGAGGGAGACAATAAAAGGCTTGAACTACAGGACTGGTTCTGAGCAAGTCCAAGTAAAGCAAAGAAAAATCCACTGCTTCCCCAGTGAGAGAAGGAAAGCAAATTAGAGGGACCAAGAGGGAAACTCCCTTTTGGCAGGCGCAGCCACCACGTGTTTGGAGTACCCTTCGCTGCAAGGGGCTGCCAGGCTGCAGATTATTCTAATGCTCTCCTCTTGTAAAAATTATGCATAATGTGAAGAAACTTTGAAAGTACTTAATCATGTTATGACAATTTTTTAATGAAAATTTGTTTTAATATTAATAGAGATTCATAGTTCCATGATAATATGGGTAGCGGTGGCATTTGGAGCAGCCGTTTCTAGCCTGCAGCCATGCTGTGCTGTGCCATAGCATAAGCTGTTCTTCAGACTACTCAATAACTTTCTCACATATAAATTTATAAAGACTTTTATAAGCTCCAATTACATTTTTAAAAGACATAAAACCCCTCTTTAAAGTGTGCTTACGTGACACATTAGTTTAACTTTCAACTGGACTTTGTGAAGAAGGGTTTTGTTACAACAGTGCTAGCTTGGAAATGGATCCTTATTTCCTTGGAAATTGTTGAGTGAAGTAGCTCAGGACAGAGAGTCACAAAATGTTCAAGATAGTAGTTCTCCTTCTCAGAAAAGAGCTTCCATAGTTTTTCTCTAACAAAACACTCATTTTCTCCCATACACATCATTTATTTTGGGGAAAAGTGTCAATACAACACGAGCATCCTGGTAAATTAAACAGCACAAAGATAAGCAGTCAATTGCTCACATTGTATGATAAATAATTGAAATTGTTCCAGACATTGTTTTAGCTGACACAAAACATCCCTATCCCTGACAG